>NC_091457.1:166139830-166389830 GCF_027789765.1 Dendropsophus ebraccatus
CCCCCCCCCCCCCATCAGTCATGTCTCTGGTAGCCTAGTTATTCCCCCCCCCCCCCCATCAGGCATGTCCCTGGTAGCCTAGTTGTCCCCCCCCATCAGTCATGTCCCTGGTAGCCTAGTTGTCCCCCCCCCCCATCAGTCATGTCCCTGGTAGCCTAGTTGTCCCCCCCCCCCATCAGTCATGTCCCTGGTAGCCTAGTTGTCCCCCCCCCCCATCAGTCATGTCCCTGGTAGCCTAGTTGTCCCCCCCCATCAGTCATGTCCCTGGTTGCCTAGTTGTCCCCCCCCCCCCCCCCCCCCATCAGTCATGTCCCTGGTAGCCTAGTTGTCCCCCCCATCAGTCATGTCCCTGGTAGCCTAGTTGTCCCCCCCCCCCCCATCAATCATGTCCCTGGGATCCTAGTTAACCCCCAAATAAAAAAATAAACATCCCACTCACCTTACCTCCGCTCCCACGCAGTCCAGGTCCTCTTCTGTCCCAGGTCCTCTGTGCCGGTCTTCTCCTGCAGGCGGCGCGTGATGAAATGACGTCATCGCGCGCGGCCCGCAAGAGACTAAAGACACGCGCCGCTCTGCTGGGGAAGAAGCCGGCACAGACAGCATCCTCCGGTGTCCGCCAGCTGTCACAGACACCGGAGGATGCGGTGTATGCCGGCTTCTTCCCCAGCAGAGCGGCGAGCATCACAGGGGAGCTGCGGGCCGCATCGGGAGGTCTCAGGGGCCGGATGCGGCCCGCGGGCCGGAGGTTCCCCACCCCTGACTTAAAGCTTACCTAGCATAATTTCTCACCTTTGGGGGAAGCCATGATGCTCTGCATGGCCAATATAATCTGACTGTGGAATCTCCAGCCATAAGCGTCGGACAATAGGAAAGAATGGCTCCAATACTGTTCCCACTGGCAGACAGTACGTGTAACTGAGAGGCCTTACTGATGAGGATTTCCTTATTAATATCCCCAATACTTTACCAACAAATGCTGCTGTATACTGAACAAACAATATATACTGCGCGCAGCATGAACGGGACATTGTATATTCCAGTGTTAATGCATGACGGCCGGAGTTTCTGGGCTTCATTCCCTTCTTACCTCAGACATAAATATATCAAATATCCTCGTGGCGATGGGTAGTGGAAAACTGGTAAGAAAAATGGTCAAAAACCAGGAGGATGCATACATGGAGGTGTGAAAGCTCTGCGCCTGAAAGTGTACAAAGAGCTCCGGCAGTTGTTCCTGCAAGAGAGGAGACATGGCAGCTATTAAGACAGGAGAAAACTCAGAGAGAAGAAACCTTACCTTGTACTATGGAACGTAACACACAACCAGCGCCATCTGCTTATCAAGAGTTATCAGTCCTGACTGAGGGCAGCATTGCATGACCACAGACGTGCTATTAGCAGCTCATATTAAGAGCCCTCCAGATCCATTAGGGGCCCTGCTAGAGAGGAGCCATCCAGATCCATTAGGGGCCCTGCTAGAGAGGAGCCATCCAGATCCATTAGGGGCCCTGCTAGAGAGGAGCCATCCAGATCCATTAGGGGCCCTGCTAGAGAGGAGCCATCCAGATCCATTAGGGGCCCTGCTAGAGAGGAGCCATCCAGATCCATTAGGGGCCCTGCTAGAGAGAAGCCATCCAGATCCATTAGGGGCCCTATGCCGCCAGTCTGCTGAGGAGTAAAAGGTCTCTCCCTACGCACAATGGGAAACCTGTCAATCATTTGTAGGTGGACAGGGCAGCGGCCTATAATGGATATCGTTGACTCTTTAATAGCAAAGAGTTGTGTGAGCTCAACCCAAATTCAGATATATGATTTAGTATAACCTCAGTATGCCAAAAGGACTGTACATTATGTAGCAGCCGTGCCAGGTACTGCAACAGGCATAGGGACCCCCAAATATTACAGAGCTGCGCCTGAGAGGCCAGAATGAGGGGACACAGCTCGCTGATTCTACGTCATCTCATGATCCACTACCATACAATGAGAGAACAAGATGGTAGACAGCACATTGCAGATGGTGACGCCTGTGATGTAGGTGATATGTGACCCTCACCTGGATCATACACTCAAACTGATACATGCACAGACCCAGCTCCGCCATACTGGGCTTAAACAGCTCCCGGAGACGATAGTCCTGCATTAACTTCACAAACACACAGAACGCTTCTTCTTCCGGCATCTACAAAGTACAAAGCAGAGAAAGAGGATAGAAGAATAATGAAACCTGTAACATGAACGATCCCCTGTTAAGTTACAGCACCTTCCGGTGACTTTCTTGCCTTGTGTATACATGAGGAGCAGCACTACCACTGACCATTATATAACCTGTATAAGACTTTTTTCACTGGTTTTCTCTCTGGATTTGTTTCTGTTGTCCCCCATCTAGCGGTGTAGACTATCTGCTATGATGTCTCCACATGCTGCACACATAGAAGGGGGGAATTTTGCTTCCCTACATCACATACTTAGAAGCAGCATGGAGGACATTATAGAGCAGTACTGTGCAGTGTAAACAAGGAACAAAGCACTGTGGTAACATAGGACTGCTGGAGATAACTGAGCGCGGTCTTTGGCTATCTTCACCAGTCCATAGAAAAGAAATGGCGAGGCAGTGTGTACACTTATGTGCTGCTCCATCCAGAGGCGAGCTTCAGGAATCCTGTGAGTATATCTCGATGGCTCGCAGCTGTCACACCACCAATCACATACTTATTACCTTCCTGTGGATAGGGGTTTACTCTTAATGGTTAAAATCCCCTTTAGGGTATATTCACACGAACGGGCTCGCAGCGAGATTCTCGCTGCGAGCCCGGCAGGTCCTGGCAGTTCCCATACACTACATACTTGCTGCGGTCAAAACGACCGAAGAGAGTATGTATTTCTGCCGCCCTTAACCCCTTCTGCTCCCGGCCGGCTCCCCCGCTGTAAGCATACTTTACCTGTCCTCGCTGCACGGGTCCGGCGTCCTGCTCTCCCGTCCGGCCAATCAGTGGCTGCGGCTGGGCAACACACTAATTGGCCGGACGGGAGAGCAGGACCCGTGCAGCGAGGACAGGTAAAGTATGCTTACAGCGGGGGAGCCGGCCGGGAGCAGAAGGGGTTAAGGGCGGCAGAATTACATACTCGCTGCGGTCGTTTAGACCGCAGCAAGTATGTAGTGTATGGGAACTGCCAGGACCTGCCGGGCTCGCAGCGAGAATCTCGCTGCGAGCCCGTTCGTGTGAATATACCCTTAATTGGTCGGATTCATAAATTTCTACAAGTTCCAGATAAAAGGCAGCTGCAGTGGCGACTTACCTGCATAAGGAGGAGGCCCACGATAAAAGCGCTCCCCTGGCAGTACCCCACTTCCCGATCTACTAGAGAATACGCCTTAAAAAGAAAAAAAAAAGGCACAAATTAGATGCAGGCAGATAAACGATTTACAGGGGGACAAATAGAAAAACAGCTTAAAAGGGAACCAGTCAGTACGATTGTGCCGATATGGTTCCCTGTAGCAGAGTAAAGATGTACTGTGCCTCTCCGAGACTACCAACTGCGTCTGCATCAGTAGCTTTACAAAGGGGGAAAAGATGTTTTATTATGCTGCGCAAGGTCGGGAGAGGGGCGGCAACTAGTCATCTGGGCAGGGAGCCACCGGCGACTAGTCACGGCTCTCGGCCTGTCATTGCGCAGAAGACTAGTTGCCACCCCTCTCCTGGTCTTGCGCAGCATAATAAAACATCTTTTTCACCTCTAACAAGCTACTGCTGCAGCAGGGAACCATATCAGCACAACCGTACTGATTGGTTCCCTTAAAAGGGGTACTCCGGCATGTCAGTTGCATCCAACCTTCTGATACATCCATTTAGTGCACAAGGTGCTGAGAATGAAAGTGATTTCCTTACCTTTATCCTCAGCACTATTCTTGTTAAGTTTGTAGTCTAATCCATATGCGAATGAGAATGTATGGCGCATTGGGGGCGTGATCAGTGCACCAACACCCTCTAGAAGAGCAGCTCTGCAGCGGTGGTGGACCCGGGCCGTCTATATACCATACTGCCAGGACGCACTATTGCTTACATGGCTGCCCCAGCTTCCAACTTCTGAAGGTCAAAGGTGTAGGAAGCTGGATCCACTATGATCAGCGTAGGGTCAGTGCAGAGTAGACTGTGCAGTTCCCTGACAAATTACAGCTGATCATAGGTGGTCAAAGTGTAAACGTATAATATGTATAGATTCCCCTTCCTCCCCCCAACACCACAAACCTTCATGACATTGAAGAGCACTTCTTGGCCCAGACTATCCTTCTCCTTGAAGAAGTCATGCTCTGGGTAGGTCCTGGCGATGTCCCGTCGGATGAGTTTCTCACACGGTGAGGTCATCTTCAGGAGCTCAGAGTACTGCTCCTTGATTGGCATATTCTGAGCGTTGCATAAGAGTTGCCATACGATGGCGCGGAAGTGGTGCGGGATTCCCTTCCTGACGAGTTCCTGCAATAAAACACCATCACTGTATGTGTTATATTATAAGAGACCGAGCACTGAAGACCCAGAAGGGTTTAAGAACGGCCCACACTCCCGCCTGCTTGTCAGCTCCCGGGTCACTGGCATCCTGCTCAGCCAATCAGTGGATGTGATGGAACAGAGCACTGATTGGCTGAGCAGGACGTCAGTGACCTAGGAGCCGGACAATCAGGCAGGAGCGCGGATGGGTAATGTATGAACCAGGGGCAGGGGCTACATTCTCATGGCAGAATGAAAAACTGCTGCAAGAATGTAGAGTTATAGCCCATGACTGAACCGAGTATCACAGCAGAACCTGCAGCCTGTGAACACACCCTAAGGGTGTGTTTTCACATACAGGATCTAAAGCAGATTTGATGGTGCAAATATGAAGTTGCAGATTCAAAACATATCAAATCTGTTGCAGATCCTGTACATGTGATTGCACCCTAAAAGGGTTTTCCAGGCAAAAATGAATTGATGACCTATCCCCAATAGAGCATCACCAGCTTATCAGTGGGCGTGCCTTAAACCCAGTACCCCTATTGGCTAGCTGTTCTGTGGGGTGTCATCTGCCCTATGAATGAGGTCCTAAGCAGCTGGCTCTGATCACTACCTAGTGGCCATGCTCGGTTACTGCAGCTCAGTGGAGGGGAGTGTGGTTGGCAGCAGCAGACGCTGCACCCCCTCTATCAGTATACGGCTGGGTAGGCACAGGGTCGACTGATATGCTATATGGCTTCCTGTGTAGGTTATGGTTGTGTGGACGCTCCATAACAGCCTGACTCTATACCACAGACGGCCGATTCCTTCGGCGTTACCTTGATCTGCTTCTCCTTCTTCTTGTACGCCTCCTCCCACTCATTGACGATTCGGCCCCACAGCAGCCAGGCGTCCTCCTCCTGATGGTGACTGAGGTTACTGGAGGCCGACGAGCTGGACACCAGCGAGGAGCCGCTGTTCCTCCGGGAGCCATTGACGGATCGCAGGGACTTACTGTCTATCTCCAGGAGCCTGAAACACAAAGGGGGGGGGGGGGGGAAATCACCCCAATACCAGATTATGGCACCCATTCTGAGGCAGCTCTGCTACATCAATATTTTACAGGAAAAATTACTCCATTTGTGAAATCTCCTCTTCAGGTGTGCGGAGGTGACGTACTGAGGTTACAGCACTCCACAAGAACAAGAGAGGACGGCCATAGCTCAACTCAATGTCCTTTCACAACATAGCATGCCCACAATGCTTTACCAATAGAAGTCAATAGATAATGATCACGACTCCGCTCACCTGTCCTGCAGAATGAAATCTGCACATGTCACAAAGCATGACCACAACACTCTCCTAAAAAAGGATAGCCACAGCTCCTCCCTGTAACACTATTTACACTGCTTTGGACTGTAGGCCCCCATGGTACATGACTGGATCCTTAACATCTACAGAGTATTGTTACCCAAGGAAGTCGGCCCACGGCCATGCAAATATTTGCATCCAGAGCAAGAATGGTTGTCATAGGGACACAGAAATAAGAGGAACTGCGGGCCTACACAGAAGAGGTGACAAGTTCCTCAGAAAAGGGGATTTTTGCAGGGATTCTGGTAGCACAAACCTACAAATAAGTATTATGGTATCTGGGCGTGGCTTGAGCATGGCCGAGTGAAGACACGTCTCTCCTCAGCTCCGGGCACTGACCGTCATTACCAGGACACAGACCACCCACAGCCTGGCACAGGGATGCCCACTAGGGCCAGAAAGACCCCGGCAATCCCACTGGTGACTCCCCGGGCCTCCATCGCCCGCTTTGTCCACTCTCTGTCACCCTCTCCGACGGCCGCCTCGAGCACCACCAAGATGGCTGCCGCGACCGCCACCAGGACTCTACCCCCCCCCCTTTTTTTTTTCTTTTCTTTTTTCTCTCTTTCTTTCTTTATCCTTCCCCTTGTGGCCGCTCCTCGCTGAGCCATGTCCACTATTCTTTGCGTCTCGTTGAACGCTCAGGGCCTGAAAATCCCAGAGAAGCGGTCATCGTTGCTGCGCCTTCTCTGGTCTAAACACGCCTCCGTGGCTTTTATCCAGGAGACCCATTTCCGAAGGGACCATATACAGCGTCTGTCTGATCGTAACTTCCCTGACGCCTTCCACAGCTGCTCCTCAGACTCTAAAACTAAAGGGGTATCTATTCTGATTGCCCGCTCGGCTCCCTGGGAGTTTTTAGATCAACTGTCGGACCCAGAAGGCCGGTTCCTCTTAGTAAAAGGCAAGATGGCGGGCACACTTTGCACCTTTGGCACGGTTTATCTTCCTAACACTGGTCAAATAGCCTTTCTGGAACACTGCCTGACCGAAGTGGAGGCCTTTCTGGAAGGGGTGGTGGTCTTCGGTGGTGATCTCAACCTGGCCTTGGACCCCCTTCTCGACTCCTCCACGGGCCACTCGTCCCTTTCCTTTCCTGCACTGCGTCGGGTTAAACGCACTCTCCACTCTTTTCAGCTGATCGACGCCTGGAGACTCCAGCACCCCTTAGACAAGGACTACACCTTCTTCTCACACCCTCATAACCGATACTCCCGGATTGACTATCTATTTGTCTCTCATACTCATCTGGACAAAGTGTCCTCTACTTCCATTGACCCCATTTCCCTTTCGGATCACGCTCTCATCTCCCTCTCTCTCACCCTTACTCCCCCCCAACCCCGATCCTGGCGTCTCAATGACTCCCTGTTGCGAGACCCGACGGTCGTAGCCGAGATTCGCTCTGACCTGACCAATTATTTCGCTACTAATGTCACCCCTGACTCCTCGCCCACACTGGGAGGCTCATAAATGCTTCATACGGGGCACCTTCATCAAAGTGGCCACACGGCTTAAAAAAGAGCGCTCTGCAAGGATCTTGTCTCTGGTCTCGCAAATTGCAGTCCTTGATAGGCAGCACAAAAGGTCTCTGGCAGCGTCTACGGGGGCGGAACTGGCGGCCCTGCGGGGCAAGCTACGGGATCTTACATTTGCCTCGGCATCCCTTGCGCGTTGCAGTCGCCATTATTTCGAGTTCGGCAACAAGCCCGGCAAAACATTAGCTCGGGCATTGAGACTGCAGAGAGCTCGCTCCTTTATCCCTCATGTTTCCTCGGCCGGCGGCACTCGCTTGTCGCTCACAGCCCAAATAGCGGACGCATTCCGCTCATACTACGTAGATCTTTATGGGCTCTCCACTACACCTGGTCCCACCAGTCCAGACCCTCCTCTGTCTTCCATTTCCTCCTATCTTCAAGACTCAGGCCTGCCCTCTCTGCCAGAGGAGAGCATCTCTTCGCTCGAATCCCCCATCTCTACTTTGGAATGGGAATGGGCGATCAAATCCTCCCCCTCTGGTAAGGCTCCGGGCCCGGACGGTCTCACTTTACCGTACTACAAGTCGTTTGGCCCTCTCCTACAGGACCACTTTCTTGCGGCCTACAACTCTGTCTCCACCGGCTCCACTCTCCCTCCAGACTCACTCCGTGCCCATATCTCTGTCATCCCTAAGGAGGGCAAAGACCCATCACAATGTCAGAATTATCGCCCTATCTCCCTCCTGAATCTGGACCTTAAATTCTTTTCCAAAATTCTAGCCTCCCGTCTCACCCCCTTGCTCCAGCCCATCATACACCTGGACCAGGTAGGCTTTATGCCTTCCCGAGAGGCCCGGGATAACACCACCAGGGCGATTAACATCATCCATCACGTTCATACTGCGGGCCTTCCCTCCATGCTCCTGTCCACGGACGCTGAGAAGGCCTTTGACTGAGTCAGCTGGCCTTTCCTTTTTGCCACACTCAGACATTTGGGCCTCGGTCCGCATATGTTGAAGTGGATTGGCTCTCTCTACTCTCACCCTACGGCTCAGGTCTCGGTCAACGGCCTTCTTTCGTCAGGGTTCCCTATCGCCAATGGGACCCGGCAGGGCTGCCCCCTGTCCCCCCTCATCTTTATCTTGACCCTTGAACCTTTCCTCAGACATGTCAGGAACAATGTCAATATTACCGGCATTCGAGTGGGGTCGGTGGACCACAAGGTTGCAGCTTACGCAGACGACTTATTGTTTTTCCTCTCTCAACCTCTTGTCGCCCTGCCTAACCTTCTTTCGGAGCTTTCTCGTTACCAACATCTCTCTAACTACAAAATTAATCTGCAAAAATCGGAAGCGCTAAACCTTTCTCTTCCCCCTGCTGTCGCAACCTCTTTGGAGGCTTCTTTCCCTTTCCGGTGGTCGCGTTCCTCTCTGACATACCTGGGAGTCCAACTTACTCCCGTAATAGCAGACCTCTTTAGAGCCAACTACCTGCCCATGCTCAAGCGTATTGAAGCGGATTTGCTCAAGTGGCACGGGGGTACCTTCACCTGGTTTGGGCGTTGCGCGATATTCAAAATGAATGTCCTGCCGCGCTTGCTGTATCTCTTTCAAGCCCTTCCGGTTACGGTCCCCCTGTCCTACTTCCGGCAACTATCTACACTCCTCACTAAATTTGTCTGGGCACACAAGCAACCTCGCCTCGCCAAATCAGTGCTATACCGCCCGAAAGCAAAGGGAGGTCTGGCTCTTCCTAATCTTTATCAATACTATGCAGCGGCACACCTGACTCGGGTAATTGATTGGCACCGTCACACCACCACTAAGTTGTGGGTTGGCCTGGAAATGGCACTCTCCTCAATCCCATTGTTGGCAGCCCCGTGGATCCCAGCTTCTGCGCGCTTCATTGGCTCTCATCCCACTATCGCTCCCACACTGAAGATGTGCCATAAGCACCTTTCCACTGGCTTCCTGGCCCCCCATCCCTCACCCCTGTTTCCTATCTTGGGCAACCCTGCCTTCCCGACTAGCTTGGAGGATCCGATCTTCCGAACCTGGTCGCGAGCTGGCACCTTTCGAGCTTCCGCTTTCCTTCAGGGCTCGGCGTGGCGATCCCTTACTGATCTTAGGGACCTCTCTGAGCCGGCCCCTCTGGGATTCTGGAGGGCCCTGCAACTCCACCACTTCCTCTCCTCGCTTCCGAACCCTTCTGGTTTTGCTCGCCCCTCTACGCACTTCGAAACCCTCTGTTTGGGCTCTGGCTCTCTCAGACACTCCCTCTCTCTTCTTTACAATCTGTTGGGCTCCCCTCCGGAACAACCACCACCCCCCTTTCTCACTGCATGGGAGGAAGACTTAGGCATTTCCCTATCGGCGTCCCAGGTTGACAGGGTCTTTACCTGTACCCATTCCAGCTCTATCTCCTCGCGCCTCCAAGAGGCGGGTTATAAACTACTCTCCCGGTGGTATCGGGTCCCCACCCGCCTTCACCGGATGTTTCCGGACGTTTCACCACTGTGCTGGAGAAACTGCGGCGAGGAAGGCACCCTCTTACACACCTTCTGGAATTGCCCCGTATTGGCACCTTTCTGGAGGGAGGTGTGGCGTATCTCCTCTACTTTCACGGACCGCCAGCTCCCCTTCTCTCCGGCGCTTTTTCTCCTGCACATTGCGGATATCCCTCTCAAGTCCTACCGCCGTTCTGTCCTTCGGCACCTGATTAATGCGGCACGAGCCTGTATCCCGGCCCTCTGGCGCCGTCCTGATCCTCCCAGTATAGCCATGTGGATCCGAAAAGTCGAGGATCTCAAGCACCTGGAAGATCTCACGGCCCAGTTGCACGGACACAACGCAAAGTTCTTTCGGACGTGGTTCTATTGGGATCAATTCACCGAGACGGATGAGTACAGGAACCTGCTGGCTCAGTGAGGAGCGACCCTACCTGTCCCCCCCCCCCTTTCCCCCCCCTTATGTCCTCTTCCTCTTTTTCGTTCTGTCCTTGCTTTCTCGTCTTTACCCCTTACTTTAGTGGTCTCCCATAGTGGTTCCCTTGTGGGGCCCCCACCAGTGCAGCTGTATGCCCTGGGCTCTCTGCCCCTCGGGCAAGATCTCCCCTACAAGGAGCTGTGAGGTGTAAAGTGCCCCTCCACATCTATATATATGAGATGTTTCCGTTCTTGGGGTTTAAACAAGTTCGCCCTCTCCTCACGGTCCCGCCCTTAGGGGCGTGGTGTGTACCCCTGCTTTTGGTTTGTTTGTCTTCATTGTTTTCTGCTGTGGCTTTTATGTGAAATGTTTGAAAAATTTAATAAAATTGAGACTTTAAAAAAAAAAGAAAGTATTATGGTATCTGGTATATCAGCCCCCCTGCCCTGGGTATCTCAGCCCACCACCCCCTCCAGTATCTGAGCCCACCACCCCCTCCAGTATCTGAGCCCACCACCCCCTCCAGTATCTGAGCCCACCACCCCCTCCAGTATCTCAGCCCACCACCCCCTCCAGTATCTCAGCCCCTCCGGACCCCCACCCCCTCCAGTATCTCAGCCCCTCCACACCCAGCCCCTCCAGTATCTCAGCCCCTCCGGACCCCCAGCCCCTCCATTATCTCAGCCCCTGCACACCCAGCCCCTCCAGTATCTCAGCCCCTCCGGACCCCCAGCCCCTCCAGTATCTCAGCCCCTCCGGACCCCCACCCCCTCCAGTATCTCAGCCCATTTAGTATCTCAGCCCCTCCAGACCCCCAGACCCTCAAGTATCTCAGCTCATTCAGTATCTCAACCCCTCCGGACCCCCAGCCCCTCCACAGCTGGGATTCCACTAATCTGCCCCTCATCCTCGCTCATATAACATCATCCGGAAAATTGTAGTAATGTCTGCGGAGAGAAAGTGGGTCAAGTGTCAGGAAGCTGCGGCTGCTGCGACGTCACTGGGAATCTCTGTCTCCTTCACACCTATTCACACTGTCAGGATTTTATCTGCTCTCAGTTTAGAATTCCAGCATAATGTGAACAGCATCTGATCAAGACAATGCTCCGAAGCTGACCCACCCTGTCCTGAACTACCTGCACTGACACACTGGAACAAACCCCTCAGCTGTATAAAACCAGTCATGGTGATGATCAGCAGAGTGAGAACTTTCACCAGCAGCCGACATCAGGATCAGGCCACTGGATTGGATTCTTTTCCCCTCTCCTAGGTGGAAATATGGGAGTCTCCACATCCCGACCACCGCCATATCGGGGTCTACACATCCCGACCACCGCCATATCGGGGTCTACACATCCCGACCACCGCCATATCGGGGTCTACACATCCCGACCACCGCCATATCGGTGTCTACACATCCCGACCATCGCCATATCAGGGTCTACACATCCCGACCATCGCCATATCGGGGTCTACACATCCCGACCACCGCCATATCAGGGTCTACACATCCCGACCACCGCCATATCGGGGTCTACACATCCCAACCATCGCCATATCAGGGTCTACACATCCCGACCACCGCCATATCAGGGTCTACACATCCTGACCATAGCCATATCGGGGTCTACACATCCCGACCACCGCCAATCAAAGCATGACATCAGTAGTTTGTAGTAACGATAGAAAACCCAGTGAAAATGTAAAGGAGTTGTAACAGCGTTCCCTTCTACACCGCAGGTTACATTTTGCTCGGTTACTGGTGCACAATGAGGGAAAAAGGTGGCTGAAACAATTACGAAGAAAATTGGAAGGGAAAAAAAAACAAAAAAAAAAAAAACACCTGATGACCCCCACTGCTGCTGTTCAGAAGGCGCCCGGTCCCAGCTGAGCATAAGGTGCCATCTCCACATACAGGAAATAACTACTCAGCCAATGACTGCTGGGGGCGTGTCCCTGCGGAGGCTGGTGAGTGGATGAGCAGGTGTGTGTGGAGACTGCACCAGGAAGTGATGACCCCGAGGGACCAGGCGCCATCTGAACAGCAGCAGTGGGGGATCGAGGGCCAGGCTTTCCTGGCAGACTTTTTGTTTACAGCCAAGCCAATACTAAGATCCGCCTAGAATTTCCTTCTTCTCACAGCTGGGACCAGTGCACACACGTGATCTCACTGACAGTGATCTGGAGATAAAGCCCACAGGCTATCAGACTTCTCTGGTCAGTCAGTACTAGCCGGGACCTAATCATATTTAAGGAGCCAAAAAACTTCACAAAACGTCGGAAGCATTACAATACATACGAAGGGTTTAACCCTAAAACTTTTACAACTTTTCTTATAAACCAGAGTTCTGAAAAGTTTCTTCTGTCCGTCGTCAGGTCTGAGGAGATGATGTAATGGAGGAAGCAAATAAGCAAACCTCCCTGACCAACGAGAAGAGACCGAGCAGGCTCCGCAGCATGTCTATAACCAGCAGAGCACAATAGAGACTGCGGACCGGAGCGCTGATCCTCCACATCTCCCCGTACACCTGTATGCAGCAGAGCGTGCATGCTGCCCCAAGAGAACAATACATTGCTGCAAGAGGCGTCATGTCAGTCAGCAGCTGCGGTCACCGTGTGCAGTGTGTCCTGGAAGCATCATGTGACTGAGATAGGGCGATCACTGGCAGCTTCCTACATGACGTTATCCTCATAGATGAGAATAGTTATATCTGTCATTGTGCCAAATCCTCCAGAAACGAAGGAAAATTCAGCTCCGGTCATTAGAGATATGGAGTCCACGGGTTACTCCTCATCCTCCAGCCGAAGCCTGTGCCGGCCCAGGCACCATGACTACAAACCCTCATCATCCTCCAGCCAAAGCCTGTGCCAACCTGACTATAAACCCTCATCATCCTCCAGCCAAAGCCTGTGCTGACCTGGCCAACATGACTATAAACCCTCATCATCATCCTTCAGCCAAAGCCTGTGCTGACCTGGCCAACATGACTATAAACCCTCATCATCATCCTTCAGCCAAAGCCTGTGCTGACCTGGCCAACATGACTATAAAGCTTAATCAGAAGCCTCAAAGTCTCCAGGAACTTTCACCGAATCTGCAGGGCCTGTTCACACACACACACACACACACACACACACACACACACACACACACACACGTTATTAACTGATGCCCCCATCTGCAGGAATACCCCGCTATGTCCCTGCCTCCCATCAGCAGGAATACCCCGCTATGTCCCTGCCTCCCATCAGCAGGAATACCCGCTATGTACCCCCCATCAGCAGGAATACCCCGCTATGTACCCCCCATCAGCAGGAATACCCCGCTATGTACCCCCCATCTGCAGGAATACCCCGCTATGTCCCTGCCTCCCATCTGCAGGAATACCCCGATATGTACCCCCCATCTGCAGGAATACCCCGCTATGTACCCCCCATCTGCAGGAATACCCCGCTATGTCCCTGCCTCCCATCAGCAGGAATACCCCGCTATGTACCCCCCATCTGCAGGAATACCCCGCTATGTACCCCCCATCTGCAGGAATACCCCGCTATGTACCCCCCATCTGCAGGAATACCCCGCTATGTACCCCCCCATCTGCAGGAATACCCCGCTATGTACCCCCCCATCTGCAGGAATACCCCGCTATGTACCCCCCATCTGCAGGAATACCCCGCTATGTACCCCATATCAGCAGGAATACCCCGCTATGTTCCCCCCCATCTGCAGGAATACCCCGCTATGTACCCCCCATCTGCTGGAATACCCTGCTATGTACCCCCCATCAGCAGGAATACCCCGCTATGTACCCCCCATCTGCAGGAATACCCCGCTATGTACCCCCCATCAGCAGGAATACCCCGCTATGTACCCCCCATCAGCAGGAATACCCCGCTATGTACCCCCCATCTGCAGGAATACCCCGCTATGTACCCCCCATCAGCAGGAATACCCCGCTATGTACCCCCCATCTGCAGGAATACCCCGCTATGTACCCCCCATCTGCAGGAATACCCCGCTATTTACCCCCCATCTGCAGGAATACCCCGCTATGTACCCCCCATCTGCAGGAATACCCAGCTATGAACCTCCATCAGCATCACTGAGACTCTGAGCTTCACGGCAGCAGACGGGCCGGATCCAGACGCCTCTGGGTGTAATGACCCGATCTGGAAATAATGTCCGGGGAGATTATGGCGGTGACCCGGCCCAGAAAGCAGCAACAAGTATAAATCACTCATAGAACAGAAGCAATCATGTAGTCCCGTGATCTCCAGCTGCTGCAAACTACAACTCCCAGCATGCAGTGTACCAGAAGCTGTACTTACACAAAAGCAGGAGAGCCACAGGGCGGGGATAGCAGTGATCCTGTGTTATGTCTGCTGCTGGGTCCGAGGGCGGCCATGACACATAGGCTCATACAACATGGAAGAGGTGTCAGACAGCGCTCTTAGCAGGACCCCACTGCTCCTTTAAGGATTCCTACAATAGACAATCCTTCCTTACTAAGCACATGAAGCGTTCTCCTAATACACCATCTTATTGTATTATCCCCGGAGCAAAGAACAAAAGCATCATTAGTCAAAGACAAAAACATGGAGGAAACGTTGCCTATCCTCCTAATTCTGAGTGTTACATTGAGAGGGGGGGGGGTCTATCCTCCTAATTCTGTGTTACATGGATGGGGGGGCATCTATCCTCCTAATTCTGAGTCTTACATGGATGGGGTGGGGGGGCATCTATCTTCCTAATTCTGAGTCTTACATGGAGGGGGGGGGAGCATCTATCCTCCTAATTCTGTGTGTTACATGGAGGGGGGGGGGGGGGGGGGAGCATCTAACCTCCTAATTCTGAGTGTTACATGGAGAGCGGGGGGGGCTGGGGGGGGCGTCTATCCTCCTAATTCTGAGTGTTACATGGGGGGCGGGGGGGGGGCGTCTATCCTCCTAATTCTGAGTCTTACATGGAGGGGGGGGAGCATCTACCCTCCTAATTCTGAGTGTTACATGGGGGGGGGGCATCTATCCTCCTAATTCTGAGTGTTACATGGAGGGCGGGGGGGGGGGCGTCTATCTTCCTAATTCTGAGTGTTACATGGGGGGGGGGGCCATCTATCCTCCTAATTCTGAGTGTTACATGGAAGGGGGGGGGGGGAGCATCTATCCTCCTAATTCTGAGTGTTACATGGAAGGGGGGGGGGGGCATCTATCCTCCTAATTCTGTGTGTTACATGGAGGGGGGGGGGAGCATCTAACCTCCTAATTCTGAGTCTTACATGGAGGGGGGGAGCATCTACCCTCCTAATTCTGAGTGTTACATGGGGGGGGGCATCTATCCTCCTAATTCTGAGTGTTACATGGAGGGGGGGAGCATCTACCCTCCTAATTCTGAGTGTTACATGGGGGGCGGGGGGGGGGGGCGTCTATCTTCCTAATTCTGAGTGTTACATGGAGGTTCATGACTACAGAGCGGTCACAGGACACAGTCGCTGTTTGTTATTGCTGCGTCCTTGAACATTGATGTTTGCAAGAACGAATCCAGCGCCAGCACAATGTAGTATACACACACACTCTGTGTACGGTCCTGATAGAAATCCTACCTGTATATTATATATACCCGATGCATGGTTATACTACAAAGCCATCCCTGAGCTCAGTATACACCTAACTATACGACGTCACCGTCTCTTATTGCCCTTTACTATTCCAGTCGTTCCTTATCTGCAACTACCACTCCCATCATTCATGACAGCCTTCCACTGGGTCTAATGCAATGGTCCCCAATCTCCAATTGTGCAGGTTGGATGGTGGGTGACGCTGTTTTTTAATATCTATTGCAATCTGTGCATGTCATGTCTGCTGAGTATACAGTATATACATATACACAGGAGAGATGGTGCATACACAGACGCTGTGCGTTCATGGACCGAGAAGTCGCCACCAGCAGATGCTTTGGACGCCATTTGTACATCTGTGACCACAGAGTTCATGGATGGATCAGATGGCAACAAAACTATTCAACTAAACCCCATGACAGACATAAAGCGAGTATACCCCCCCTCCAATAGATGATGCCATGTGGTCACCTGAACGCTCGTAGACCCTATATAGTTGTGCTTGCTTAATTACTAGCTATTGCGCTGCCCTTACAAGACACATGCACGCTCAGCTAAGCCAAGTGCGAATATAATTTCAATAAGTAGACCCCCACACACACACTTCTCCTCGCCAGACCTACCGCCGCCCCCCCCCCCCAAATTCTCCCCGCCAGACCCCACTTGTAGAAAATGCAAAATCATAAAGTGAAAAAAATTAAAGTAAAACCCATCGGCCACTATACAGCAATGTCACCCGAGAGGCAGTGACTGTACCTGAGAAGGTTGAGCATGGACATCCCTGGGATGCTGTCAGTCGCCGTCCAGCTACACGCACTGCCCCGACTATAGAGATTTACCTCAAACAGACTGAGGGGCCCGGACAAGGCGAGACATGGCTGACCTCCGGGACACCAGCGAGTACACAGCCAGAAAAGCGAACTTTGTCCCTCTAAACATGGGACGAGAGACAACGACATTGCCTCATGTTACTGACGGCAGGAAAGCTGACCTCTGACCTCTAACTAGTAAGCATGCTGCAATACATGCATATGTTTGTGTCTGTGTGTATGTATGCCCGTCCAATTAGTTCAAAACTACAATTCCCATCAGCCTTGGATTAGGAGTATAATTCGTTCCGGGACGGCACTTGTAATCCAAATCCACTCTTACACCAAAGCAAATTTTCCCATAAGAAATCATAGAAATGCAGACAATTGGTTCCACACCCCCAAAATAATGATTTATTATTCTGAACAACATGTAAAACAGATGAGACAAACATTCAGAAACAGCAGAATCTGTGATATTATAAGTTACTGTACAGTAATGGAGAGGATGGGAAACTCAAGGGCGGACAGAGACTGCAGGGAGCATGATGGAATGAGCAGGACAGATGGGGGCACATACATGCAGCGCTCTCTGTCCGGGGAGAGAGGGGTTACAGCTATGGAGAGATTACCTCCACAGTCCTGTCCCCTGATGTAAGCCCCAGCCTGAAGTGGATCTGCTGTGATTTGGAAGGTTGGAAGGTAAGGGAGACTTCCAGGGTCAGAGTACAGGGCTGTAGACCCCGCTATACAGACCAGGTCCCTCCCCCACTTCCCCTCCCACCTAGTACAGGGAGCTCTTACACCAAAGCAATGCTCTTAACCCTTAGGGGACACAGCCAGTTTTTATTTTTGCGTTTTCGTTTTTCCCTCCTCGTGTATATAAGGCCATAGCGCCTGCATTTTTCCACCTAGAGACCCAAATGAGCCCTTATTTTTTGCGCAACTAATTGTACTTTGCTAAGGCAGATGTAATTTTTGCCTAAAATGTGCCGGGAAACCAGAAAAAAATTATATGTGTGGTGAAATTGAAAAAAAAAATGTTTTTTTTTTATTTGGGGGGTGGTTGTTTTTACTATGTTCGCCCTGGGGTAAAACTGACTCGTTATATATGTTCCTTAAGTTGTTACGATTACAACGATATGTAACATGTATAACTTTTATTTGATTTGATGGCTTGTAAAAAATTAAAACCTTTTAAAGAAAATATATGTTCCTTAAAATCGCTCCATTCCCAGGGTTATAGCGCTTTTATCCTTTGGTCTATGGGTCTGTGTGAGGTGTCATTTTTTGCGCCATGATATGATCTTTCTATCGGTACCTTGATTGCGCATATACGACTTTTTGATCGCTTTTCATTACAATTATTCTGGATTTGATGCGACCAAAAATGCGCAATTTTGCACTTTGGGATTTTTTTGCGCTGACGCCGTTTACCGTGTGAGATCAGGAATGTGATTAATTAATAGTTCAGGCGATTACGCACGCGGCGATAGCAAACATGTTTGTTTATTAATTTATTTATTTATTTTTATTTATAAAATGGGGAAAGGGGGGTGATTCAGACTTTTATTAGGGGAGGGGATTTTGTGTTATTAAAAATACATTTTTCTTTTACTTTACACATATACTAGAAGCCCCCCTGGGGTTAGGGTTATTCCCCCTGGGGTTAGGGTTATTCCCCCTGGGGGACTTCTAGTATATGCACTCTGATCTCTCATAGAGATCCATGCAGTATAGTTATACTGCATGAATCCATGAGATCGGTGTTCTATTACTTTTGGCTGCTGCAGCCAAAAGCAATAGAATGCCGAGCCGGGATCAGCGCCATTACGGAGCAGACCCCGGCCCGGGATGGATGCGGGGATTGCCCCCCCCGCAATCGCGCCGCAGGGGGGCGATCCCCCCACTAGACCACCAGGCATGTATAACAGCATGTATTTAGAAGCAGCTGTCAACTTTGACAGCTGCTTCTAAGTACTTAATTAGCGGGCACGGCGATCGGACCGTGCCCGCTAATAGCCGCGAGCCCGGGCTACTCGCGGCACCCGGGATCGCGGCAGTTCAGAGGGTGGTCGCCGCGCGACCCCCCTCTGAACTCCCATAGCGGCACGAGGACGTTCAATAACGTCCTGGTGCAGCTATGGGTTAAACCAAGTCACAATTTTGAAAAACTGTAAGCTCTTAAACCAAAACGCTCTTAAACCAAGTTACTCTTAAACCAAGGTACCAATATATATATATATGCATGTCTACAGGTCACACAATCCGAGATTCAACCATAAACAAACCAACAAGAGACAACAGAACGGTAATCAGATCGGAGGCAGAAAGGGAACAAATCAAAGATCTATTTGATGCCAAAACACGGGAGAGAAATGAATAATCCATGAGTAATAGTGAGCCGCCAGTGCGACGGACTCATTCTGTCATCCCAGGATTATCCCAGGTTCAGAGGCTCCTCCTGGATGTATACTTCCCATCACACAGGTCCTCACCAGGACACATCCTGCTTATATATACACTGTATATATTACACCTGTATACACATTGCTGTACACTGCACCTGTTAGACATATCTAAGCATCTGGAGCTAATTATCACCAGTGACACAGACAACCCTGCCCCCTCCCTCTGGATACAGGTGAGACAGATTCTCTTCATTGTAAAAGCTGCTTATCTAGGTTCAGGCAGTACAATGTCCAGTCACTACTGCTCGGCCTACAGGTGATAACAGGGAATTCACTTTCAATTTCACTGCAGGCAATTAAAGTGTTTTTTTTTCTTTTTTTTTTTAAAGTCACTCAGTATTAAAATGGTAGAGAGAATGCCCATAAAAAAATACAGACAGGAATTGCCTGATGTCCCATAGACTTGCATTGCAAGTTAATTGCAATGTAAGTCTATGGGACGTCCAGCTGTTCTGTATATCGCTCCCTATATCGTTGGGTTATGGACTTGCTGGTAAGTTTGACCGTGTATCCCGCCACCACAGCAGGGTGAGAGTTACCCTTTAAGTGACAGTCAGCGTCATTCCTATGTAGGTCGTTGCTTTGTGAAGGACACCGTCTTAGGGCCCTATTCCACAGGAATTATCGCTCGGTGGAATAGAGAGAACAATCAGCCGATGATTCCTTTCCCCCCCCCCCCCCCCCCCCCCCAAAAAGACAAAACTCTACTCACCGGTTCTGTTCTTCTAGCTTGGCCAACAACTCCACTTCGTCTGGGCTGAGCTGTACGGGAGAGGACGGGGAGAGTGCCGGCGTGGACAGGGTGGAGGAGGTGGTGTGCAGTGACGTGGATGGACTCGCCACCTGACTTGCCATTTGACTGACAGTGTGCGACACCGTGTTCTTCACCCATGAGAGAGTAGAACTCAGCTTTTCTGCAACCTTGTCTGTCGCCACCTGAAACAGCGGAAGGAAGAAGAAGTCATCATTCTCACAGATGTATTTCAGTTTTAGTTCCTGATCTGGTTTACGCCTCATATATTACTGAGCAACAACTAAATTATTCACAGGGAAAATTAACCCAATAAAGTATGCTGCCCGAACGACACCCACCGCCAAGAGCGTCAGCCATACAGGGTTCGAACCAAAGGCTGCTCAGGCATGATGGGAATTGTAGTTTTGGGGGCCCAGACAACCCCCTGCATTACAGGAAACAAACCACAACTACAAAGGAATCCATGGAGAGCTGGGCCCCTTCCCCACCAGGGATTAGGGCCCCACCATGGAGAGCTGGGCCCCTTCCCCACCAGGGATTAGGGCCCCACCATGGAGAGCTGGGCCCCTTCCCCACCAGGGATTAGGGCCCCACCATGGAAAGCTGGGTCCCTTCCCCACCAGGGATTAGGCAGCAGAAGTCACGGCATATACCTGTGATATAAGGCTGCTAAGTACCTCACAGTAAAGACTTTTAAAGGGGTCATTCAGCAAAAAATATTTTCTTTCAAATCAACTGGTGTCAGAAAGTTATATAGATTTTAATTTACTTTTATTAAAAAAAATCTCCAGTCTTCCAGTACTTATCAGCTGCTGAATGTCCTGCAGGAAGTGGTGTATTCTCTCCAGTTGAACCCAGTGCTCTCTGCTGCCACCTCTGTCCATGTCAGGAATTGTTCAGAGCAGGAGAGGTTTTCTATGGGGATTTGCTGCTGCTCTGGACAGTTCCTGACATGGACAGAGGTGGCAGAAGAACACTGGGTCAGACTGGGAGGATACATCACTTCCTGCAGCACATATAGCAGGTGATAAGTACAGGCAAACTGGAGATTTTTTTTTTATTAGAAGTAAATTACAAGTCTCTGTCACTTTGAGCCCAATTGATTTAAAAAAAAACAAAAATCTTTTGTAAACTACCCCTTTAAAGGGATCTGATGACTGCTCGGATGATGTACAGACTGTTACATCATAAAGGTTTCCCAGAGAGGACAGTCAGTCACCTGCCTCTCCTCTCAGCCTCCTTCTAGAGTGGAGGGGCTGACGCCTGTACCATTAGAGGATCAGAGGGGCGCTACCACCACCACCACCACCAGGAATGAGGAACCTTCGGCCCTCCAGCTGTTGTAAAACTACAATTCCCATCATGTCTGGACAGCCAAAGCTTTAGCTCTCCAGGCATGATGAGAATTGTAGTTTTGCAACAACTGGAGGGCCGAAGATTCCCATCCCTGCAATAAACCAAAGCAGGAGGCGTCACTACCTTGGGGGAGCGGGGCATAGAATACAGCAGGATGGGCACCACGTTCTGTGTAATGTTGTAATGAATATTCCTGCTCCGATCAGCCATGATTTTGTGCTGCGAGACTACAACTCCCATCAGGCCTGGACAGACAGAAGGTGTCCACACACGACTGAAGCTCCAGGAATTAGGCAGACATCCGGACGTGCAGGAGCCATCACCCCGGAGAAGCACAGTTACCTGGAGGGTATATACATTGTGCTTGTGGTATACGGTATATACTCAGTATCAGCGAGGAGCTAATAAACTGCAGCGAGACATGTTGATAGCACAGAGCGACGGCTGCATCATGCAGAAAGGTCGGGGCTGCGCTCATACACCCGCAGGATTCACACAGAGCAGATCTGTCCTATACACTTCAATGGGATGAGCAGAGGGCCCTTTTAAGAAGCAGAGTGCCCCGATCTGAAGGGAGCGGTGTTCAGCCATCTTCACCAGGCCCAAACAGGTAAATGGGGACTGTGCACATACATGATGAAAACTAGACTTAAATCATTTAGGTTAGAAGGATCTATGGATGACGATAAATAAGAGGAGAGAATTATATGAGCCGACGTTCTTACTGACAGATACAGGACATATACACACACCTAGAGGCCGTATACACACACACCCCTCTGACAGGCCGTATACACACACACTCCTCTGACAGGCCGTATACACACACACCCCTCTGACAGGCCGTATACACACACACCCCTCTGACAGGCCGTATACACACACACTCCTCTGACAGGCCGTATACACACACACCCCTCTGACAGGCCGTATACACACACACTCCTCTGACAGGCCGTATACACACACACCCCTCTGACAGGCCGTATACACACACACCCCTCTGACAGGCCGTATACACACACACCCCTCTGACAGGCCGTATACACACACACCCCTCTGACAGGCCGTATACACACACACCCCTCTGACAGGCCGTATACACACACACCCCATCTGACAGGCCGCATACACACACACCTAGAGGCCGTATACACACACACCCCGCTGACAGGCCGCATACACACACACCCCTCTCTGACAGGCCGTATACACACACACACAGACAACTCTGACAGGCCATATACACCCCCTCCCCCCCCCTCCCCCCCCCCCACACACACACTGACAAGCTGTATACACCCACTGTGCCAGTTCTTTTGTATACAGGATCAGTAAATTATTATTTTGCTGCAGATCTGAAAACATCAATTATGATAATGTCCGGAGATCAGCGCTGGATATGAGATCAGCACCGGAGACACAGGGCCGTTCTGTGCGGTTCTTATAAAGCAGAACATTTACCAGGACCACAAGAGATGGAAGGAGTAACACCGGCCTGACCGCATGTATGGGGGTCTCCCCACTCCTCTGACAGATGATATCGGGGACAGAAAGATCCCAAGCGTGAAACCTCCCCCAAGAGTATAACACCGACACCTGTCTGCGTGTCCACCGCTCCGTCCAGTCTATATGGGTCACACTATCATTACCACACAGGCGTCAGGACAGCGGACAGCCAGGAAGCATGATGGGAACTGCAGAGCTCAGATCCATGCTGCATAATGACTGACAGCGATGAAACCCGACAGACAGAACCCAGTCAGCGGGATCCCATAAACGCCATTGGTGGCCGTCACTCCGTCATGTGACCGGTCTGGTACCGGCATTGTTATGGAGTCCACCGGATGTATAGACAGCCGGACGCTTCTGCTGACAGATCAGCTCACAAGACTCCAAAACAAAGTAAAGAATTTTTTTTTTTTTTTTTTTGAGAAAATGACTTTTCCAGGTAAAGCATTAACATACATCCGGCGGGGTACAGCTCAGCAGACACATACGGCGGGGTACAGCTCAGCAGACACATACAGCAGGGTACAGCTCAGCAGACACATACTGCGGGGTACAGCTCAGCAGACACATACAGCGGGGTACAGCTCAGCAGACACATCCAGCAGGGTACAGCTCAGCAGACACATCCAGCAGGGTACAGCTCAGCAGACACATCCAGCAGGGTACAGCTCAGCAGACACATCCAGCAGGGTACAGCTCAGCAGACACATACAGCAGGGTACAGCTCAGCAGACACATACAGCAGGGTACAGCTCAGCAGACACATAAAGCAGGGTACAGCTCAGCAGAAACATACAGCAAGGTACAGCTCAGCAGAAACATACAGCAGGGTACAGCTCAGCAGACACATACAGCAGGGTACAGCTCAGCAGACACATACAGCAGGGTACAGCTCAGCAGACACATACAGCAGGGTACAGCTCAGCAGACACATACAGCAGGGTACAGCTCAGCAGACACATACAGCAGGGTACAGCTCAGCAGACACATACAGCAGGGTACAGCTCAGCAGACACATACAGCAGGGTACGCTTCTTCAGGTATTATAATCAATAAGAATTATGCAGAATATATGTGATTTGAGCCCAGGCCCCCACCAGCTTGCTGACGCTCTCTAGACAGCAGAGAAGCAGTGATCAGAGCGAAGAGGTGAGAACCCATAAGGAAGGGACAGCACCGAGACCTCGAGCCCATTCATTGCTTATACAGCCGGTGCACCAGGATCCTGCGCCCACTCATTGCTTATACAGCCGGTGCACCAGGATCCTGCGCCCCCATTCATTGCTTATACAGCCAATGCACCAGGATCCTGGGCCCACTCATTGCTTATACAGCCAGTGCACCAGGATCCTGGGCCCACTCATTGCTTATACAGCCAGTGCACTAGGATCCTGGGCCCACTCATTGCTTATACAGCCGGTGCACCAGGATCCTGCTCCCTTTCATTGCTTATACAGTCAGTGCACTAGGATCCTGCGCCCATTCATTGCTTATACAGCTAATGCACCAGGATCCTGGGCCCACTTATTGCTTATACAGCCGGTGCACCAGGATCCTGAGCCCATTCATTGCTTATAAAGCGGGGGAAGGGGGGAGGGATGAATGGTGGAAAGCTAATAAAGGGTCAATGTGAATATCTCACCTCACCCTGTTATAATTCAGTGCGGCACTCAACCTGGAACACAATGGTAAGAAGAAGCTGTCAGAACATGGAAGACACCATATACATATATACTCTAGTATATACCCCACTGACCACCCAGCTATGAACGCCATATACAGGACAATCAAGGGGGCTGATCTGACGTATGGACCAGAGCCAGGCCTTCTTATTGCTCATATATTAATGTTATGGCAGCAGTGGCCATCACATACTGTACGACACACACACACACACACACACACACTACTTACTGTACGACACACACACACTACTTACTGTACGACACACACACACTACTTACTGTACGTCACACACACACTACTTACTGTACGTCACACACACACTACTTACTGTACGTCACACACACACACACACTACTTACTGTACGTCACACACACACACACACTACTTACTGTACGTCACACACACACACACACACTACTTACTGTACGTCACACACACACACACACACTACTTACTGTACGTCACACACACACACACACACACTACTTACTGTACGTCACACACACACACACACACACTACTTACTGTACGTCACACACACACACACACACACTACTTACTGTACGTCACACACACACACACACACACTACTTACTGTACGTCACACACACACACACACACACTACTTACTGTACGTCACACACACACACACACACACTACTTACTGTACGTCACACACACACACACACACACTACTTACTGTACGTCACACACACACACACACACACTACTTACTGTACGTCACACACACACACACACACACTACTTACTGTACGTCACACACACACACACACACACTACTTACTGTACGTCACACACACACACTACTTACTGTACGTCACACACACACACACACACACTACTTACTGTACGTCACACACACACACACACACACTACTTACTGTACGTCACACACACACACACACACACTACTTACTGTACGTCACACACACACACACACACACACTACTTACTGTACGTCACACACACACACACACACACACTACTTACTGTACGTCACACACACACACACACACACTACTTACTGTACGTCACACACACACACACACACACTACTTACTGTACGTCACACACACACACACACACACTACTTACTGTACGTCACACACACACACACACACACTACTTACTGTACGTCACACACACACACACACTACTTACTGTCCGTCACACACACACACACACACACAACTTACTGTACGTCACACACACACACACACACACAACTTACTGTACGTCACACACACACACACACACACTACTTACTGTACGTCACACACACACACACACACACACTACTTACTGTACGTCACACACACACACACACACACACTACTTACTGTACGTCACACACACACACACACACACTACTTACTGTACGTCACACACACACACACACACACTACTTACTGTACGTCACACACACACACACACACACTACTTACTGTACGTCACACACACACACACACACACACACTACTTACTGTACGTCACACACACACACACACACACTACTTACTGTACGTCACACACACACACACACACTACTTACTGTACGTCACACACACACACACTACTTACTGTACGTCACACACACACACACACACTACTTACTGTACGTCACACACACACACACTACTTACTGTACGTCACACACACACACACACTACGTCACACACACACACACACTACTTACTGTACGTCACACACACACTACTTACTGTACGTCACACACACACACACACTACTTACTGTACGTCACACACACACTACTTACTGTACGTCACACACACACTACTTACTGTACGTCACACACACACACACACTACTGTACGTCACACACACTACTGTACAACACACACACACTACTTACTGTACGTCACACACACACACACTACTTACTGTACGTCACACACACTACTTACTGTACGACACACACACACTACTTACTGTACGTCACACACACTACTTACTGTACGTCACACACACTACTTACTGTACGTCACACACACTACTTACTGTACGTCACACACACTACTTACTGTACGTCACACACACTACTTACTGTACGTCACACACACTACTTACTGTACGTCACACACACTACTTACTGTACGTCACACACACACACTACTTACTGTACGTCACACACACACACTACTTACTGTACGTCACACACACACTACTTACTGTACGTCACACACACACTACTTACTGTACGTCACACACACACTACTTACTGTACGTCACACACACACTACTTACTGTACGTCACACACACACACACACTACTTACTGTACGTCACACACACACTACTTACTGTACGAAACACACACACTACTTACTGTACGTCACACACACACTACTTACTGTACGTCACACACACACACACACTACTTACTGTACGTCACACACACACACTACTTACTGTACGTCACACACACACACACTACTTACTGTACGACACACACACACACACACACACACTACTTACTGTACGTCACACACACACACACACTACTTACTGTACGTCACACACACACACACACTACTTACTGTACGTCACACACACACACACACTACTTACTGTACGTCACACACACACACACACTACTTACTGTACGTCACACACACACACACACTACTTACTGTACGTCACACACACACACACTACTTACTGTACGTCACACACACACACACTACTTACTGTACGTCACACACACACACACACACTACTTACTGTACGTCACACACACACACACTACTTACTGTACGTCACACACACACACACACTACTTACTGTACGTCACACACACACACACACACTACTTACTGTACGTCACACACACACACACACTACTTACTGTACGTCACACACACACTACTTACTGTACGTCACACACACTACTTACTGTACGTCACACACACACACACACTACTTACTGTACGTCACACACACACACACTACTTACTGTACGTCACACACACACACTACTTACTGTACGTCACACACACACACTACTTACTGTACGTCACACACACACACTACTTACTGTACGTCACACACACACTACTTACTGTACGTCACACACACACACACTACTTACTGTACGTCACACACACACACACACACTACTTACTGTACGAAACACACTACTTACTGTACGTCACACACACACACACACACTACTTACTGTACGACACACACACACTACTTACTGTACGTCACACACACTACTTACTGTACGTCACACACACACACACTACTTACTGTACGAAACACACTACTTACTGTACGTCACACACACTACTTACTGTACGTCACACACACACACACACTACTTACTGTACGTCACACACACACACACTACTTACTGTACGTCACACACACACACACACTACTTACTGTACGTCACACACACACTACTTACTGTACGTCTCACACACACTACTTACTGTACGTCACACACACACTACTTACTGTACGTCACACACACACTACTTACTGTACGTCACACACACACACTACTTACTGTACGTCACACACACACACACTACTTACTGTACGTCACACACACACACTACTTACTGTACGTCACACACACACACTACTGTACGACACGCACACACACACTACTTACTGTACGACACGCACACACACACTACTTACTGTAAGTCACACACACACACCTTACTGTACGAAACACACACACACACTACTTACTGTACGAAACACACACTACTTACTGTACGTCACACACACTACTTACTGTACGAAACACACACTACTTACTGTACGTCACACACACACTACTTACTGTACGAAACACACACACACACTACCACCTACTGTACATCTCACACACTGGGAAAAGCAGCAAGTTTTTGATTTTTCCCCCCTCACCCTGATGGGCATGCCTCCTGGTGTTACACTCCATGACTCTGAGCTTTACTATATAATACGTATCCTACATAATAATTAAGGAACCTCTATGACGCTCCGAGACAGATGAGACCGCCCAGCCCGCCCCCCCCCCCTCCGGGGGGTAAAATGTTACACGTTCATCACTTTCTTGGAATAAAATCCGTGCTGCCAAGTCCCACGTGGGTAACACAGACGACGTAGCTGAAGAAATCCCGTCCTACCAGAGTCAATCTCTGCGTCCTCAGAAGCTGTAGCCTCAATCTGTCAGGACGTATCGCCGAGCTCTCCGCACATCCTGCACTTGACAGCAGAAGCCGCCGCCGTACATTATTATTATTAACCAGCTGTCTAATTGTGATGGAGGGACAGAGATTGAGAAAAGACCGACGTAATGGGGTCCGGTATACAGAGCGGAGGCCGAGACCACACAGAGCGTCCACATCACCCCTCACTGAATAATAAAGGGGTATCCCATCTGACTTATTATACACTAATGCTGCGTTTACACGGAACGATTATCGTTAGAATTTTCGCATAAGCGATCGCATTTGAGCGATAATCGTATCGTGTAAACACAGCAAGCGATCAAACGACGAGTGAGAAATCGTTTATTTTGATCTTTCAGGATGTTCTTAAATTGTCGTTCGTCGTTCGCTGAAAATTCGCAGATCGCTTCGTGTAAACAGCCTTTCACCGATTTACCCTCTGTAAAAGATGTGCTTAAGCGATCTTAAAATCGATCGCAATAACGATTTTTCTTACAAATTTTCAAACTATTGTTCTATAGATTTATTCGGCTAAACGCTGATCATTGTAAATACCAAATCGTTGCTTTAAAATCGTTAAGCGATCGATTGGGCGAATTATCGCTCCGTGTAAACAAAGCATAACACATAGGATAAGGGACAACATGCTGCTCGCTGGGGGTCTGACTACCAGGACACTCACCACTTTACAGACCAGGGCGCAGTCACTCAGCAATGCAGCCTGCGCTCTATTCATTATGCAGCAGCTGATAAGTACTGGAAGACTTGAAATTTTTTTAATAGAAGTGAATTACAAATCTGTATAACTTTCTGACACCAATTGATTTGAAAGAAAAAGATTTTTGCTGGATAACGACTAATACATTTGTCCAAATCCGCACCATTTTCTCTAATCTGTGAACAATAAGAAGAAAATCCGTTTTATGATCTGTTCACATATCAGGTTTAAAACGACAACTACTGCTGCAAAAGCATCTATGTTTTATAGTGATAAGAAAAATGCAAAACTGAAAAAAATATCAGAGAACAGAATGACCCAGAGCCGTCTGCAAAACGTGACGCCCGGCCGGGCAGAAAATCTCACAGCTCACATCTGCCGTCCTGGGGCGAAGATCAGAAGAGGCCGGGGTCTGAATCCACATCAAAAACCCCAGCGACAGGGACCACAGATGACAGATTGGGGGGGGGTGGGATGGGGGACAACAGAGGACAGATTGGGGGGGGGGGGATGGGGGACAACAGAGGACAGATTGGGGGGGGGGGGAGATGGGGGACAACAGAGGACAGATTGGGGGGGGATGGGGGACCACAGAGGACAGATTGGGGGGGGGGGGATGGGGGACAACAGAGGACAGATTGGGGGGGGATGTGGGACAACAGAGGACAGATCCCCACTACCGGAGACAGATTGGGGATCACAGTGAGGACTGGAGTCCTTGCCTGCCGTAACCTGCATGGGCTAAGGGGAGCGGAGATTGGAGCCAGAGTAGTTGGGGGACGTCACTCACTGTTTACTGTAACATGAGATCCAAAAATCTGAGAAGGTGAATATTGAAATTTACCTAGAGCTTCTTCCATGGGAGCCGGCGGGATGAAAACGCTGCTGGAGACAACAGAGCAAGTGCTGAGAGCTACACAGAAATAAGGTCACACGTATGCCTGAAGCAGAGGAGCCCTGAAACCGGCCCCTCCGGACAACCAAACTGAATGTATTTCAACCTGCACTGTCTGTAATAGGAATCTATCGCACTGTGACGGGTGGCATCTTTATTGTTGTCGGGTTGCAGCCCCCCTATCTAGTGAACAGACCCCAATGCAAGGAGTAAGGGCTAATTCACACATCCGTTCTGTCCACAGTTATCCTATGGCCCCGTTCACACGTCCCTACGTGTATACGGGGCGGCGATCTGTGCCGCAAAAAAAACGGACATGTAATGCGGACTGTTTTTTTGCTGCACGGATCGCTGGGGTAATGATGTGTGATGGTAGTGCCCAGTGAAGCACGGAGCACTACAGATACACATACGGTAACAAGTAATCTGGAAGCTTTTCCCAGGAATAAATATCTATATCTATGTATCTTTGTCCATCTCTCTCCCCTATGCATCTCTATCCCCATCTCTCTCTCCATATATACCTTGTCGTCCATGGATATCGCTGCACAATATGACGGGTTCCCTTTAAATTTGTCATTTCTGTCAAGAAGGTTAAGTCTGATGAACAATTTAAGAAACCTTTCATGAACAGTAAGACGCCGTTCACACATCTAATAGAGCGAAGTGGGGAATCAGTCTGACAGGACTCGAGTCCATCGCTGATCGTGCACAGATCCCAGCCCTGGTGACCGCCCCTGGAGTGCTGCTCTGGGCGGCTGCCGACAGCTCCGCTCTACTGGTCAAGCTCCCTACTCTGCATGGAAGGGTGAGTGGTTATATACTGCTCTAATCCTTACCCCACTCCTATACCCACAAGCCGCTGCCAGACACCTGTGCACTCTCTGCAGCAGAGCCTCCTGTCAGCAGCTTATCTCCCTGAGGACGAGAGGATAGGACACCTGTGAAACCCGTATATGACATGGTTGTTAACACTGCTGATTCCTGTATATTAGGAGTTACCACCGTGTCTCGTGTATAGCGGCCTTCAGTAACATCCCATACCGATAACCATCTCTCTCAGTGACCATTTTGCTGTGTATCCGGATTTCACCTTACAGCAATGTCCCCCGACCTGTTGCTCTCCAACTGCTGCAAAGCTACAACTCCCCCTCGGGCTGTCCAGGCAGGCTGGGAGTTGTGGTCCTGCACCAGCTGAGGATTGTGGAAAAGATAAAAAAGCAAAACTGATGGGTTGTAACTCAGAAAACAATATAGTGTATAGCAGAGACGCCAGAGGTCTGCGGCCCTGACTACTCTCACTCTCCATCCAGGAACATCACATCATGTATCTACGACCAGAATAGAGAGCGGCCACAGCGTCCAAGCAACCGGAGAACAACAATGACTCAACTCCCTGCAGCCTGCGAGTATCAGCCGCCGTAACAATGGTGATCCCCGGCATCCCCACACACCGCCCGCCAGAGACCAGAACAATGGTGATCCCCGGCATCCCCACACACCGCCCGCCAGAGACCAAAATAGTGATCCCCGGCATCCCCACACATTGCCCGCCAGAGATCAGAATAGTGATCCCCGGCATCCCCACACATTGCCCGCCAGAGACCAGAACAATGGTGATCCCCGGCATCCCCACACATTGCCCGCCAGAGACCAGAACAATGGTGATCCCCGGCATCCCCACACACCGCCCGCCAGAGACCAGAACAATGGTGATCCCCGGCATCCCCACACATTGCCCGCCAGAGACCAGAACAATGGTGATCCCCGGCATCCCCACACACCGCCCGCCAGAGATCAGAACAATGGTGATCCCCGGCATCCCCACACACCGCCCGCCAGAGATCAGAATAGTGATCCCCGGCATCCCCACACACCGCCCGCCAGAGACCAGAGCAATGGTGATCCCCGGCATCCCCACACACCTCCCGCCAGAGATCAGAATAGTGATCCCCGGCATCCCCACACACCGCCCGCCAGAGACCAGAGCAATGGTGATCCCCGGCATCCCCACACACCTCCCGCCAGAGATCAGAATAGTGAGCCCCGGCATCCCCACACACCGCCCGCCAGAGACCACAATAGTGATCCCCGGCATCCCCACACACCGCCCGCCAGAGACCAAAATAGTGATCCCCAGCATCCCCACACACCGCCCGCCAGAGACCAAAATAGTGATCCCCAGCATCCCCACACACCGCCCGCCAGAGACCAGAACAATGGTGATCCCCGGCATCCACACACACAGCCCGCCAGAGACCAGAACAATGGTGATCCCCGGCATCCCCACACACCGCCCGCCAGAGACCAGAATAGTGATCCCCGGCATCCCCACACACCACCCGCCAGAGACCAGAATAGTGATCCCCGGCATCCCCACACACCGCCCACCAGAGACCAGAACAATGGTGATCCCCGGCATCCCCACACACCGCCCACCAGAGACCAGAACAATGGTGATCCCTGGCATCCCCACACACCGCCAGAGACCAGAACAATGGTGATCCCTGGCATCCCCACACACCACCCGTGAAAGACCAGAACAATGGTGATTCCCTGCATCCCCACACCCCACCAGAGACCAGAACAATGGTGATCCCCGGCATCCACACACACCGCCAGAGACCAGAACAATAGTGATCCCCGGCATCCACACACACCGCCAGCCAGAGACCAGAACGGATGGCTAATCCCATGTGTCAGAAATCATATGTGCAGTATACACCCCCCCCCCACCCCATATACCAGTAATAGCCATTAGGGGGTGGTCTACACCTGCAGGGACGACACTATAGGACGGCCATAGACGAGCCTGCCCCAATAAGAGTTTACAGACATGTGACTATATACAGCTACAGACGTGCCACCTGTACTCTGCACCATGTATACAGCTACTAACCTGCCATCTGTATTCTGCATCATGTACACAGCTACTGACCTGTCATCTGTACTCTGCACCATGTATACAGCTACTAACTATCCATCTGTATTCTGCACCATGTATACAGCTACTGACCTGCCATCTGTACTCTGCACCATGTATACAGCTACTAACTATCCATCTGTATTCTGCACCATGTATACAGCTACTGACCTGCCATCTGTATTCTGCACCATGTATACAGCTACAGACCTGCCACCTGTACTCTGCACCATGTATACAGCTACTAACTATCCATCTGTATTCTGCACCATGTATACAGCTACTAACTATCCATCTGTATTCTGCACCATGTATACAGCTACTGACCTGCCATCTGTATTCTGCACCATGTATACTGCTACTAACTATCCATCTGTATTCTGCACCATGTATACAGCTACTGACCTGCCGTCTGTATTCTGCACCATGTATACAGCTACTGACCTGCCATCTGTATTCTGCACCATGTATACAGCTACTGACCTGCCATCTGTATTCTGCACCATGTATACAGCTACTGATCTACCGTCTGTATTCTGCACCATGTATACAGCTACTAACTATCCATCTGTATTCTGCACCATGTATACAGCTACTAACTATCCATCTGTATTCTGCACCATGTATACAGCTACTAACTATCCATCTGTATTCTGCACCATGTATACAGCTACTGACCTGCCATCTGTATTCTGCACCATGTATACAGCTACTGACCTGCCATCTGTATTCTGCACCATGTATACAGCTACTGACCTGCCATCTGTACTCTGCACCATGTATACTGCTACTAACTATCCATCTGTATTCTGCACCATGTATACAGCTACTGACCTGCCATCTGTACTCTGCACCATGTATACAGCTACTGACCTGCCATCTGTACTCTGCACCATGTATACAGCTACTAACTATCCATCTGTATTCTGCACCATGTATACAGCTACTGACCTGCCATCTGTACTCTGCACCATGTATACAGCTACTAACTATCCATCTGTATTCTGCACCATGTATACAGCTACTGACCTGCCATCTGTATTCTGCACCATGTATACAGCTACTGACCTGCCATCTGTACTCTGCACCATGTATACAGCTACTGATCTGCCATCTGTATTCTGCACCATGTATACTGCTACTAACTATCCATCTGTATTCTGCACCATGTATACAGCTACTGATCTGCCATCTGTATTCTGCACCATGTATACAGCTACTAACTATCCATCTGTATTCTGCACCATGTATACAGCTACTGACCTGCCATCTGTATTCTGCACCATGTATACAGCTACTGACAGGGCTCCAGATGGCGACCAAAATGGTCGCCAATGCGACTGACTTTTTGCAAATGGCGCCCAGATTTATCAATCTGGGCGCCATTTGCGACTGGCCCCGGCGGCGGCGCGCTGTCTCTTTAAGATGCGCGGCTGATGCGCGGCTGCCGGGGGTGTCCCGTCCTATCCCCGGCAGCGCGGCGCATCAGTGAGCTGCCTGGGGCCCTGACTTCCGGCACAGGAAGCGCACGTCAGAGACGCTTCCTGTGTCAGAAGTCACAGCCCCGGCGTACAGGAGCTCACTGACGCGCCGCGCTGCCGGGAATAGGACGGGACACCCCCGGCAGCCGCGCATCAGCCGGGGACAGCGCCTGAAGAACAAGAGGATCGCCGGGGGAGCGGGTTGTCAGGTGAGTTTGTGTGTTTGTTTTTTTTTAAATATTGCTTAGCATAGAGGAAAGGGGGGGGGGGCTTTATAATGGGGGGAAGAGAAGGGGGGCATCTATAATGGGGGGAGAAGAGGGGCCATCTTCAAGGGGGGGAGAGGGGGCCATCTATAATGGGGGGGGGGGAGAGGGGGCATCTATAAGGTGAGGGGGAATCTATAAGGGGGGGAGAAGAGGGGGCATCTATAATGGGGGGGAGAAGAGGGGGTATCTATAATGGGGGGGAGAAGAGGGGGTATCTATAATGGGGGGGGAGGAGGGGGCATCTATAATGGGGGGGGGAGAGGGGGCATCTATAAGGTGAGGGGGAATCTATAAGGGGGGGATAAGAGGGGGTATCTATAATGGGGGGGAGAAGAGGGGGTATCTATAATGGGGGGAGAGGGGGCCATCTATAAGGGGAGGGGGTATCTATAAGGGGGGGAGAAGAGGGGGCATCTATAATGGGGGGAGGAGGGGGCATCTATAATGGGGGGGAGAAGAGGGGGTATCTATAATGGGGGGGAGGAGGGGGTATCTATAAGGGGAGGGGGCCATCTATAAGTGTAGGGCAAACTGGCTGCAGACACTGGGAGATAGATATATGCACAATTATTATTATCAGGGCCCCTCAGGTGTCTGTATTGTAGGGGGTCACTTGCATTAGTCACTAGGTGAGAGATATATCTATCTATATACACATCTTGTGGGGGTCACTATGGCTGCAGTCATAAGTCTAGCTCAGTATGTATAGACTGTTGCAAGCTTTTAAAGGGAACCTGTCACCCCCCGTGCCGGGGTGACAGGCTCCCAACCCCCCGTTAGAACCCCCTATACTCACCTCATCCCGCCGGGTCCCGCTTCTGAAGATGGTCGGGTCACGGAGATCTCAGCCGCTGCAGCCCGGTGCGCACACTGAGAGATGAGTCCAACACTCATAGAGAATGACGGAGCACTGGACTCTCCCGTCATTCTCTATGAGCGTTGGACTCATCTCTCAGCGCACGTCGGGCTGCAGCGGCTGAGATCTCCGTGACCCGACCATCTTCAGAAGCGGGACCCGGCGCCATGAGGTGAATATAGGGGGCTCTAACGGGGGGTTGGGAGCCTGTCACCCCGGCACGGGGGTCGACAGGTTCCCTTTAAGTTCAAGTTCAGAAGAGTAAGCCTCATTAAAAGGCTAGCCAAGTGAGGCTGAAGTACTGAGTCAGACTGGATATGGTTGTCAGACTGTATATGGTTGTCAGACTGTATATGGTTGTCAAGTTGCAAGTTTCCATGTTGAACGTTTTCAAACTAAGAAAAGAAAGAATCTAATGGAGGAGGAGGAGGATGCTGCTGCGGCCTCTGCACACAGTAAGTCCCATTTAACATAACATTAATTTTACATGGTTTAAAATGTTGGCGACCAAATATTCTATTTGGCGCCTAAATTTTTCAGGTTAGGAGCCAATGGCTCCTAGGTAAATTTTTTAGTCTGGAGCCCTGTACTGACCTGCCATCTGTATTCTGCACCATGTATACAGCTACTGACCTGCCATCTGTATTCTGCACCATGTATACAGCTACTGACCTGCCATCTGTATTCTGCACCATGTATACAGCTGCTAACCTGCCATCTGTATTCTGCACCATGTATCTGTACTCTGTACCCTGTATACAGCTCCGGTAATACGCAGGTTACTGGCATCAGGAATAGGATGTGACAGGAAAAGTCTATAAATCAGCAGAAAGTGAGCTGATCCCCAGCAATAACTCTGCTCACTATATACAAAGCAACAGCCAAACCGGAGGAAGAGACGGAGGGGAGGAAGAGGAACCGCCGGTGCAAGATTGCTTATACTCAGCAACACATCACTCCCTGCGCCCGGCAGAGCTGTCAGGGGGGCGGATGTCATTGATCACATGTCTGTTTCCACGAAACTTTCCACTGGCAGAACCTGGATTCAGCGCAGCGTGAAGGGGCAAACGGCGGCAACTATAAACCTGGTTACACATCTACGGACAGGGAGTGAGGTTATTCTACACATATATAAGGAGAGGAGGGGGAGCAAGGTTATTATACCCACCTATAAGGAGGAGGAGGAGGAGCGAGGTTATTCTACTCATATATAAGGAGAGGAGGAGGAGCGAGGTTATTCTACTCATATATAAGGAGAGGAGGGGGAGCGAGGTTATTATACCCACCTATAAGGAGGAGGAGGAGGAGCGAGGTTATTCTACTCATATATAAGGAGAGGAGGGGGAGCAAGGTTATTATACCCACCTATAAGGAGGAGGAGGAGGAGCGAGGTTATTCTACTCATATATAAGGAGAGGAGGAGGAGCGAGGTTATTCTACTCATATATAAGGAGAGGAGGAGGAGCGAGGTTATTCTACTCATATATAAGGAGAGGAGGGGGAGCGAGGTTATTATACCCATCTATAAGGAGAGGAGGAGGAGCGAGGTTATTCTACTCATATATAAGGAGAGGAGGGGGAGCAAGGTTACTCTACACATATATAGAATGAGAGGAGGGGGAGGAGGGGGAGCGAGATTATTATAGCTATCTATAGGGAAAGGAGGGGGGGGCAAGGTTACTATACACACACATTATATATATATATATATATATATATATATATATATATATATATATATATATATATATATAGATAGATATAGAGAGAGAGAGAGAGAGAGAGAAGTTACTAACTATACACATATATATAGTGGGAGGAGGGGGAGCAAGGTTATTCTAATATATATATATATATATATATATATATATATATATATATATTTACACACACTCACGGAGAGGGGGGGGCGAGGTTATTATACACACATATTTATATATATATATATATATATATATATATATATATATATATATATATAAATAAAGGAGAGGAGGGGGAGCAAGGTTATATATATATATATATATATATATATATAAATAAATAAATAAATAAATATATGGAGAGAAGGGGGAGTAAGGTTTTTATACACATATAAGGAGAGAAGGGGGAGCGAGGTTACTATATATATATATATATGGAGAAAAGGTGGAGCGAGGCAATATGGCGGTAGACTTTTTGCCCATGCAGCACCTTAAGCCCGTATTCCACGGGTCGTTGGAGGAGCAAACGAGCGCTGTCGGCGCTCGTTTGCTCCTCGTTCCCCGCTCGCTGCCGCCGCTATTCAACGCGGCTGCAGCGAGCGGGTGAGTGCGGGAGGGGACGGCGGGGAGCTGCGGGGGGGCTGCCCAGGGGATCGCTAGATCGTCCGGGCAGCCCATAGGATATAGCAGTGTCTGCTGCCGATGCTCCTATTCAACGGAGCGACGGCAGCAGATCGCTGCTATATCAGTCGCTTGTTTTTCAACATGTTGAAAAACAAGCGACTGCAACGATCAGCCGACATGAACGATGTCGGCTGATCGTTGCACTCTATTCCACGGAACGATTATCGTCCGTAGCGGTCGATATCGTCCGAAAACTAACGATAATCGTTCCGTGGAATAGGGCCATTAGTGCGCGGTGTGAACTCTCACTTACCCGGAGAGGTGGCAGACGCGTCAGTAAATCATTTGCACGACTTCTGCTGACACGCTTATGACTCAGAAGCTCACAGTCTGAGGAGCTAACAATGCAGAAGTTCTTTCAGGCGTTTATAGGGTTACACCTGAAACTGAGCCGAGATTACGGCCATGAGGAAGTAAACGGGACAGCGTCAAAGCAATGAGAACCCAGCGACTGTGGCGTCCCCGCTCCTCGCCTATAGACGACACCTAAGTGACGTCACACATCCAGGAGAAGGAATCAGAAGTATGTGAAGCGTCTTATACAGGAATCTTCAGACACTCAGTGCGGCTGACAGCTGCGGGGCAATAACAGACTGGAGGGGAGGGCTGCAGGATACACGGGGGAGATCAGATACATGGGAATGCCACAGTGAGGGGAGCAGAAGAGACGTCCACCCCCCAATCTACAGACCCTAAAAGCTGATGATTATAATGTGTAAAGGCCCTGTTACGGCCGATAGTCGTTGTAATAGAAGACATGATCGATGTCGGCTGATCAATGTAGTCGTTTGTCTTTCAACATTGTTGAAAAATAAACGACTCATACAGCTACAATCTGCTGCGGTGGGTCCGTGGAATAGGAGCGGCGGCAGAATACCCCTGCTATCTGCTATGGGCTGCCCGGACGATCAAGCGATTACCCCGGCAGCCCCCCCCTCCCCCAGCTTTTGGCTGCTGCTGCTATTACACACGGCAGCAGGCGACAGCGCTCATTTGTTCCTCATAGTCGCCCTGTGTAATAGGGGCTTAACAGTTATAAAGAGTCCACACCCAGCGGCACAGGGACCCCAAACCCATCGCAGGTCACTGCCAGGAACCATGTACATGTAACACAAACTAAATTGCAGGTAACTACTCCATCATACCGCCATAACACGTCTGCAGTGATGTGCAGGGGACTCAGCATATAACTACATCATACCGCCATAACACTTCTGCAGTGATGGGCAGGGGACTCAGCATATAACTACATCATACCGCCATAACACTTCTGCAGTGATGGGCAGGGGACTCAGCATATAACTACTACATCATACCGCCATAACACGTCTGTGCAGTGATGGGCAGGGGACTCAGCATATAACAACTACATCATACCGTCATAACACGTCTGCAGTGATGGGCAGGGGACTCAGTGTATAACTACATCATACCATCATAACACTTCTGCAGTGATGGGCAGGGGACTCAGTGTATAACTACATCATACCGCCATAACACGTCTGCAGTGATGGGCAGGGGACTCAGCATATAACTACTACATCATACCGCTATAACACGTCTGTGCAGTGATGTGCAGGGGACTCAGCATATAACTACATCATACCGCCATAACACGTCTGCAGTGATGTGCAGGGGACTCAGCATATAACTACATCATACCGCCATAACACGATGGGCAGGGGACTCAGCATATAACTACTACATCATACTACATCATACCGCCATAACACGTCTGTGCAGTGATGGGCAGGGGACTCAGCATATAACTACATCATACCGCCATAACACGTCTGCAGTGATGTGCAGGGGACTCAGCATATAACTACATCATACCGCCATAACACGTCTGCAGTGATGTGCAGGGGACTCAGCATATAACTACATCATACCGCCATAACACGATGGGCAGGGGACTCAGCATATAACTACTACATCATACCGCCATAACACGTCTGTGCAGTGATGGGCAGGGGACTCAGCATATAACTACATCATACCGCCATAACACGTCTGTGCAGTGATGGGCAGGGGACTCAGCATATAACTACATCATACCGCCATAATACGTCTGCAGTGATGGGCAGGGGACTCCACATATAACTACTACATCATACCGCCATAACACGTCTGCAGTGATGGGCAGGGGACTCCGCATATAACTACTACATCATACCGCCATAACACGTCTGCAGTGATGGGCAGGGGACTCAGCATATAACTACATCATACCGTCATAACACGTCTGCAGTGATGGGCAGGGGACTCAGTGTATAACTACTACATCATACCGCCATAACACGTCTGTGCAGTGATGGGCAGGGGACTCAGCATATAACTACATCATACCGCTATAACAGGTCTGTGCAGTGATGGGCAGGGGACTCAGCATATAACTACATCATACCGCTATAACACGTCTGTGCAGTGATGGGCAGGGGACTCAGCATATAACTACATTATACCGTCATAACAGGTCTGAGCAGTGATGGGCAGGGGACTCAGCATATAACTACATCATACCGTCATAACATGTCTGCAGTGATGTGCAGGGGACTCAGCCTATAACTACATCATACCGCTATAACAAGTCTGCAGTGATGGGCAGGGGACTCAGCATATAACTACATCATACCGCCATAACATGTCTGCAGTGATGGGCAGGGGACTCAGCATATAACTACTATATCATACCGTCATAACACGTCTGCAGTGATGGGCAGGGGACTCAGCATATACCTACATCATACCGCCATAACAGGTCTGTGCAGTGATGGGCAGGGGACTCAGTGTATAACTACTACATCATACCGCTATAACACGTCTGTGCAGTGATGGGCAGGGGACTCAGCATATAACTACATCATACCGCTATAACACGTCTGCAGTGATGGGCAGGGGACTCAGTGTATAACTACATCATACCGCCATAACAGGTCTGTGCAGTGATGGGCAGGGGACTCAGCATATAACTACATCATACCGCCATAACAGGTCTGTGCAGTGATGGGCAGGGGACTCAGCATATAATTACATCATACCGCTATAACACGTCTGCAGTGATGGGCAGGGGACTCAGTGTATAACTACTACATCATACCGCTATAACACGTCTGTAGTGATGGGCAGGGGACTCAGCATATAACTACATCATACCGCCATAACACGTCTGCAGTGATGGGCAGGGGACTCAGCATATAACTACTCCATCATACCGCCATAACACGTCTGCAGTGATGTGCAGGGGACTCAGCATATAACTACATCATACCGCCATAACACTTCTGCAGTGATGGGCAGGGGACTCAGCATATAACTACATCATACCGCCATAACACTTCTGCAGTGATGGGCAGGGGACTCAGCATATAACTACTACATCATACCGCCATAACACGTCTGTGCAGTGATGGGCAGGGGACTCAGCATATAACAACTACATCATACCGTCATAACACGTCTGCAGTGATGGGCAGGGGACTCAGCATATAACTACTACATCATACCGCTATAACACGTCTGCAGTGATGGGCAGGGGACTCCGCATATAACTACATCATACCGTCATAACACGTCTGCAGTGATGGGCAGGGGACTCAGCATATAACTACATCATACCGTCATAACACGTCTGCAGTGATGGGCAGGGGACTCAGTGTATAACTACTACATCATACCGCCATAACACGTCTGTGCAGTGATGGGCAGGGGACTCAGCATATAACTACATCATACCGCTATAACAGGTCTGTGCAGTGATGGGCAGGGGACTCAGCATATAACTACATCATACCGCTATAACACGTCTGTGCAGTGATGGGCAGGGGACTCAGCATATAACTACATTATACCGTCATAACAGGTCTGAGCAGTGATGGGCAGGGGACTCAGCATATAACTACATCATACCGTCATAACATGTCTGCAGTGATGTGCAGGGGACTCAGCATATAACTACATCATACCGCCATAACACGATGGGCAGGGGACTCAGCATATAACTACTACATCATACCGCCATAACACGTCTGCAGTGATGGGCAGGGGACTCCGCATATAACTACTACATCATACCGCCATAACACGTCTGCAGTGATGGGCAGGGGACTCAGCATATAACTACATCATACCGTCATAACACGTCTGCAGTGATGGGCAGGGGACTCAGCATATACCTACATCATACCGCCATAACACGTCTGTGCAGTGATGGGCAGGGGACTCAGCATATAACTACATCATACCGCTATAACACGTCTGTGCAGTGATGGGCAGGGGACTCAGCATATAACTACATCATACCGCTATAACACGTCTGTGCAGTGATGGGCAGGGGACTCAGCATATAACTACATCATACCGTCATAACAGGTCTGAGCAGTGATGGGCAGGGGACTCAGCATATAACTACATCATACCGTCATAACATGTCTGCAGTGATGTGCAGGGGACTCAGCCTATAACTACATCATACCGCTATAACAAGTCTGCAGTGATGGGCAGGGGACTCAGCATATAACTACATCATACCGCCATAACATGTCTGCAGTGATGGGCAGGGGACTCAGCATATAACTACTATATCATACCGTCATAACACGTCTGCAGTGATGGGCAGGGGACTCAGCATATACCTACATCATACCGCCATAACAGGTCTGTGCAGTGATGGGCAGGGGACTCAGTGTATAACTACTACATCATACCGCTATAACACGTCTGTGCAGTGATGGGCAGGGGACTCAGCATATAACTACATCATACCGCTATAACACGTCTGCAGTGATGGGCAGGGGACTCAGTGTATAACTACATCATACCGCCATAACAGGTCTGTGCAGTGATGGGCAGGGGACTCAGCATATAACTACATCATACCGCCATAACAGGTCTGTGCAGTGATGGGCAGGGGACTCAGCATATAATTACATCATACCGCTATAACACGTCTGCAGTGATGGGCAGGGGACTCAGTGTATAACTACTACATCATACCGCTATAACACGTCTGTAGTGATGGGCAGGGGACTCAGCATATAACTACATCATACCGCCATAACACGTCTGCAGTGATGGGCAGGGGACTCAGCATATAACTACATCATACCGCCATAACACGTCTGCAGTGATGGGCAGGGGACTCACTATCACCTACAGTAACAGAAGACCGACCCGGCTCCCAGCCATAGAGTCTTAGCGGTAAGCCATGATGCTACTGTGATCACTGCCTATTACATGGGACGATTATCGTTATATTGTTCAAATTTAAATCATGCAATTGTCACTTTTCAGAAATCAATAAGTATCAATAGTACAAGTGATTCTAAGTGATTATAACTAATAGGTTTTAATAAGCAAAAGAGTTCCCCCCCCCCCTCACTTCAGAAAAAGGATTTCTGTCTCCATTATGCTCTATGGAGAGGGGAGGGGCCGGGAGGGATGAGTGAGCACAGAGAGGAGAGAAGGCAGCTCTGCACAGCACATCATCCTGCAACCTTCTCTCACCAGGCACCAGACCAGCGCTGACCTTTCTGACCTGTAAATCCAGTGGTTTATGTGCCAACAAAGGACCGAGAAGAAATCGGGTTAATGATGAACCTTGTTTGCCATCGTTTATCGTTAAAAATCACTTTGTCTAATAGGAAGCTAATGGTCCTTTAAGTGGGGCAGGCACCCTCCATAGCAGTACCCAGCCCGTGTAGGAGGGGTCAGTCATGACCCCAGAAACAGCGGCAATAAGCTCCTCAGTGTCACCGCCGCCATGGTGTAAGTACTACAACTCCCATCATACCTGAGCAGCAAAGGCTCTCTCTCTCTCTAGGGATGATGGGAATTGTAGAAGCTGGAGGCCGGGGGTCTGACACCTGTGAGTTATACTTCTCATTCATCTCTATTCACACTTGGAGAGAACATTTACCACACGCACCAGGAAAGCCCCCAGTGTATACAGCAAATATAGCCATAGACTGAAGAGAAGCCAAAGCCGAGTCATGTGACCTGTGTGCAGGTGGTCTCACGTCTATAAGGTGGGACGCTACGTTACGTCCATCACATGGATGAGACATGTCCGGCCACATCCAGGGCTATTGTCCACTACAGGTGGGGGAGGGGAGCCCACTCAGAATCCACAGCCCGGGGGCGGCTGACAGCTCCATGGACAATGGCTCAGCAATCAGCTGGAGATCTATCAGCCACAATAGCCCGGGGGCACACTGACAATGATTATATATATATCTGCCCCCCAGCTAGAAGGACCCCCAGACACCCACACCCTGTGTCACTGCGCCACTGTATATGTCAGTATCCTCTATGGGACGGGACGCAAACACATACGTAGCCTTAGGCCGTCATCGGGTGTGCAACGGACATCGAACTACAACTCCCAGCATACCCGGAGCTACAACTGTATACACCGACGCACCGTCCCGGAGTCCCGGCCGTATACACTGTCCCGGCCGTATACACTGTCCTGGAGTCCCGGCCGTATACACCGACACTGTCCCGGCCATATACACTGTCCCGGCCGTATACACTGTCCCGGAGTCCCGGCTGTATACACTGTCCCGGAGTCCCGGCTGTATACACTGTCCCGGCCGTATACACTGTCCCGGCCGTATACACTGTCCCGGCCGTATACACTGTCCCGGCCGTATACACTATCCCGGAGTCCCGGCCGTATACACTGTCCCGGCCGTATACACTATCCCGGAGTCCCGGCCGTATACACTGTCCCGGCCGTATACACTATCCCGGAGTCCCGGCCGTATACACTGTCCCGGCCGTATACACTATCCCGGAGTCCCGGCCGTATACACTGTCCCGGCCGTATACACTATCCCGGAGTCCCGGCCGTATACACTGTCCCGGCCGTATACACTATCCCGGAGTCCCGGCCGTATACACTGTCCCGGCCGTATACACTATCCCGGAGTCCCGGCCGTATACACTGTCCCGGCCGTATACACTATCCCGGAGTCCCGGCCGTATACACTATCCCGGAGTCCCGGCCGTATACACTGTCCCGGCCGTATACACTATCCCGGAGTCCCGGCCGTATACACTGTCCCGGCCGTATACACTGTCCCAGCCGTATACACTGACACTGTCCCGGAGTCCCGGCTGTATACACTGTCCCGGAGTCCCGGCTGTATACACTGTCCCGGCTGTATACACTGTCCCGGCTGTATACACTGTCCCGGCTGTATACACTGTCCCGGCTGTATACACTGTCCCGGCTGTATACACTGTCCCGGCTGTATACACTGTCCCGGCTGTATACACTGTCCCGGCTGTATACACTGTCCCGGCTGTATACACTGTCCCGGCTGTATACACTGTCCCGGCTGTATACACTGTCCCGGCTGTATACACTGTCCCGGAGTCCCGGCTGTATACACTATCCCGGCTGTATACACTATCCCGGCTGTATACACTGTCACGGCTGTATACACTATCCCGGAGTCCCGGCTGTATACACTGTCACGGCTGTATACACTATCCCGGAGTCCCGGCTGTATACACTGTCCCGGCTGTATACACTGTCCCGGCTGTATACACTATCCCGGAGTCCCGGCTGTATACACTGTCCCGGCTGTATACACTGTCCCGGAGTTCCGGCTGTATACACTGTCCCGGCTGTATACACTGTCCCGGCTGTATACACTGTCCCGGCTGTATACACTGTCCCGGCTGTATACACTGTCCCGGCTGTATACACTGTCCCGGCTGTATACACTGACACTGTCCCGGCTGTATACACTGACACTGTCCCGGCTGTATACACTGTCCCGGCTGTATACACTGTCCCGGCTGTATACACTGTCCCGGCTGTATACACTGTCCCGGAGTCCCGGCTGTATACACTGACACTGTCCCGGCATCTCCTCACGTATTCCGGTACTAGGACCCCAGCAGCGCCGGCTGTCACCGGAGAGGTCCCGGGAGGAGGAGGCAGCGGGCTCCGGGGTGACACGTCCTCCTCCGGCTCCTCCGCCGTGCTCCCCCGGTCCTCCCTCATCAGGAAGCCGCCGGAGAGCACCGAGCAGCTGTAACCAGCCTCACCGACACCGTCACCCCGCAGCGGCCGAGCCCCGGTACCTTGGAAGCCGTGTGGGGTCCTCTCCGCTCAGTGAATCGGCGCTGTGCCCATGTAGTCCGGTCCCTGCAGCTTCTCCGCCCGGTGATCGGTGCGGCCGGTCCGATCCTCCGAAGCCTCCCGCCTCCCTCTCTGCGGCCACCATACACAGGCGTGACGTCACCGCGCAGGCGCACTGCTCCGCCCAGTCCTTGCCCCGCCCCCTTCTTGCGCCGGAGGGTCACGGCCGGGCCGGGGTCACGTGGGGTAGTGGTACCCTCTCATTACCGTAATCACCACAGGTTCCAGCTTGTCTCACCCTGCCCGCAGCTCACACCCCTCACCCTGCCTGCAGATAACCTTACCAGCTTCACCCTGCCCGCAGCTCACCCACCTCACCCTGCCTGCAGCTCACCCACCTCACCCTGCCTGCAACTCGTCTCACCCTGCCTGCAACTCATCTCACCCTGCCCGCAGCTCGCCTCACCCTGCCTGCAACCCGCCGCACCCTGCCCGCAGCTCACCCACCTCACCCTGCCTGCAACTCGTCTCTCCCTGCCAGCAGCTCACCCACCTCACCCTGCCTGCAACTCGTCTCACCCTGCCTGCAACTCATCTCACCCTGCCCGCAGCTCACACCCCTCACCCTGCCTGCAACTCGTCTCACCCTGCCCGCAGCCCACCCACCTCACCCTGCCTGCAGCTAACCTTACCAGCTTCACCCTGCCCGCAGCTCACTCACCTCACCCTGCCTGCAACTGGTCTCACCCTGCCCGCAGCTCACTCACCTCACCCTGCCTGCAACTGGTCTCACCCTGCCCGCAGCTCACCCACCTCACCCTGCCTGCAACTCGTCTCACCCTGCCTGCAACTCGTCTCACCCTGCCCGCAGTTCGCCTCCCCCTGCCTGCAACCCGCCGCACCCTGCCCGCATCTCACCCACCTCACCCTGCCTGCAACTCGTCTCACCCTGACCGCATCTCACCCACCTCACCCTGCCTGCAACTCGTCTCACCCTGCCTGAAACTCGCCTCACCCTGCCCGCAGCTCACCCACCTCACCCTGCCTGCAACTCTTGTCACCCTGCCCGCAGCTCGCCTCACCCTGCCTGCAACTCGCCGCACCCTGCCCGCAGCTCACCCACCTCACCCTGCCTGCAACTCGTCTCACCCTGCCCGCATCTCACCTTACCCGCCTCACCCTACCCGCAGCTTACCTTACCAGCTTCACCCTGCCTGCAGCTCGCCTCACCCTACCCACAGCTCATCTCACTCACCTCACTCCGCCCGCAGCTCGCCTCACCCTGTCCACAGCTCGCCTCACCCTGCCCACAGCTCACCTCAACTGCTTCACCCTGCCCGCAGCTTACCTTTCCCGCTTCACCCTGCCCGCAGCTCAACTTACCCGCTTCATCCCATCCGCTGCTCACCTCACCCTGCCTGCAGCTCACCTCACCCACCTCACTCCGCCCACAGCTCGCCTCACACTGTCCACAGCTCGCCTCACCCTGCCTGCAGCTCTCCTCACCCTACCCACAGCTCATCTCACTCAACTCACTCCGCCCGCAGCTCACCTCACCCACCTCACTCCGCCCACAGCTCGCCTCACACTGTCCACAGCCTGCCTCACCCTGCCTGCAGCTCGCCTCACCCTACCCACAGCTCATCTCACTCACCTCACTCCGCTCGCAGCTCACCCCACCTACCTCGATCTGCCCGCAGCTTGCCTCACCCTGTCCACAGCTCGCCCTACCCTGCCTGCAGCTCACCTCACCTGCTTTATCCTGCCCGCAGCTTGCCTCACCCTGCCAGGGCACACAGGATGGAGCATTAATGTCCCACATGGTGTAGAATCATCCCGCTCAGACAAGACGCACCTCTGCGCCAAAGTCACCGCATTACCTCATAGCTACAGGAGACTCCGAAGAGAACTGCACCTCAGAGGAGACGGGGGCGGTGTCTTTTAGGCTGTGTTCACATTAGGTCGTTTACACCTCAATATAGAGACGTTATTTTCTTTATTTTTCGTACCGGACGTGGCGCCATTTGCCGTTCGTGGGTCTTATTGTGGACACAATACAGGAGTTTTACACCAGAATCGCTCGGTTTCTGGTGTTATTTCCTTCCCACATGGACTATGTATAAAACACAGAAAATGTTGCGGAAAACAACAAAACCTGCACATACGGCTCCAAAGTGCAAAAAAAAAAAGTTTAGGCTCTGTATAGAATATTTTTGCTGTCAGAACAGACGGTGTGAACACGGCCTAAAGCAGCGACCCTCCAGCTGAGGCAGAACTACAACTCCCATCATGCCCGGGCAGACAAGGCCACCATAGAGAACATGTATAGGGCGAGGCTGTAACACGATGCAGAGAGTGACCCGGCGGGTGTGAACAGTCCTCTATCCCGCACACAAGGTTATCAGCCCGGCCAGTGTAAGCTATAGATGGCGGGTAAATATTTGTGGTGTGTGCGGCCGCCCGCCTGACAGCTACAATGTCCGACAGAAACCCCAGATCTCCGGGAAGCTTCACCTGCAGCCATTAGGTAAGAACAACGGCCGCTCTCCAGCTGGGAGGGAGATGGTCTGCGAGTAATAACAAACACATATACAACACATATATATAGATTATGTATACAGCCACACACACATATACACACTCACTACAGGTATATACTCACTACATGTATATACACATATATACACACTCACTACACATATATACACACTTAGGGCGACATGTATCAAGAGGCGGTTTGTGTATTTTTGGCGGAAAGTGCCGATTTGCGCATTATTTTATTCGCAAATGCCCGTTTTGCAAATAAAATATTCACAAATCGCCACTTTACGCTGGGGGGGGGGCGGAGGGGGATAGGGGCGCGGACACATAGTCCACGCGATTCATCATTTCGGGTAAACTGAAAGCTATGCCGAAAACCTACTCCACCTTTCAGGCGGCGTAGGTTTTCGGCTGTGCGCACTGATGCGCACGGGATTTATGTAGGGGCAGTCCGCCTCTACATAAATCTCCGTAGCGGCGGAGATGCAGGGACATTTATAAGTCTGGCGTAAAAAACGTCGGACTTAATAAATGTCCCCCTAAGTACATGTATACACACTACACATACAGTATATACACTCACTACACACATATAAACATACATAATCACTACACATATACACACTTCACACATATGTGTAGTGAATGTGTGTAGTAAGTGTGTGTAGTGAGTATATACGTGTAGTGAGTGTGAATATGTGTGTAGTGAGTGTGTATATACATGTAGTGAATGTATATGTGTGTAGTGTGTATATGTGTGTCGTGAGTGTGTATATATGTGTAGTAAGTATATACGTATAGTGAGTGTGTATATACATGTAGTGAATGTATGTGTGTAGTGAGTGTGTATGTGTGTAGTGAGTGTGTATATACATGTAGTAAGTGTGTATATTTGTAGTGAGTGTGTATGTACATGTAGTGAGTGTGTATATACATGTAGTAAGTGTGTATATACTTGTAGTGAGTGTGTATATACATGTAGTAAGTGTGTATATTTGTAGTGAGTGTGTATATACTTGTAGTGAGTGTGTATATACTTGTAGTGAGTGTGTATATACTTGTAGTGAGTGTGTATATACATGTAGTGAGTGTGTATATACATGTAGTGAGTGTGTATATACTTGTAGTGAGTGTGTATATACATGTAGTAAGTGTGTATATTTGTAGTGAGTGTGTATATACATGTAGTGAATGTATATGTGTGCAGTGAGTGTGTATGTGTGTAGTGTGTATATACATGTAGTAAGTGTGTATATTTGTAGTGAGTGTGTATATACATGTAGTAAGTGTGTATATTTGTAGTAAGTGTGTATATTTGTAGTGAGTGTGTATATACATGTAGTGAGTGTGTATATACATGTAGTGAGTGTGTATATACATGTAGTAAGTGTGTATACACATGTAGTGAGTGTGTATATTATTGTAGTTAGTGTATTTGTACAGTAATTTATAGGTACAGATCCAGGTATATACGTCAGTAAGAGATCTCTGTAGTCGCCGCCGTCACGTGCTCAGAGATCCAGGTATGTACGCCAGGAAGAGACCTCTGTAGTCGCCGCCGTCACGTGCTCAGAGAGTCGGATATATACGGCAGGAAGAGACCTCTGTAGTCGCCGCCGTCACGTGCTCAGAGAGTCGGATATATACGGCAGGAAGAGACCTCTGTAGTCGCCGCCATCACGTGCTCAGACATCCAGGTATATACGGCAGGAAGAGATCTCTGTAGTCGCCGCCGTCACGTGCTCAGAGATCCAGGTATATACGCCAGGAAGAGATCTCTGTAGTCGCCGGCGTCACATCAGAGATCCAGGTATATACGGCAGGAAGAGACCTCTGTAGTCGCCGCCATCACTGGCTCAGAGAATCGGGTATATACGGCAGGAAGAGACCTCTGTAGTCGCCGCCATCACATCAGAGATCCAGGTATATACGGCAGGAAGAGACCTCTGTAGTCGCCGCCGTCACGTGCTCAGAGATCCAGGTATATACGCCAGGAAGAGACCTCTGTAGTCGCCGCCGTCACATCAGAGATCCAGGTATATACGGCAGGAAGAGACCTCTGTAGTCGCCGCCATCACTGGCTCAGAGAGTCGGATATATACGGCAGGAAGAGACCTCTGTAGTCGCCGCCATCATGTGCTCAGACATCCAAGTATATACGCCAGGAAGAGACCTCTGTAGTCGCCGCCATCACTGGCTCAGAGAGTCGGGTATATACGGCAGGAAGAGATCTCTGTAGTTGCCGCGGTCACGTGCTCAGAGAGTCGGGTATATACGACAGGAAGAGACCTCTGTAGTCGCCGCCATCACGTGCTCAGACATCCAGGTATATACGGCAGGAAGAGACCTCTGTAGTCGCCGCCGTCACGTGCTCAGAGATCCAGGTATATACGCCAGGAAGAGATCTCTGTAGTCGCCGGCGTCACATCAGAGATCCAGGTATATACGCCAGGAAGAGATCTCTGTAGTCGCCGGCGTCACATCAGAGATCCAGGTATATACGGCAGGAAGAGACCTCTGTAGTCGCCGCCATCACTGGCTCAGAGAATCGGGTATATACGGCAGGAAGAGACCTCTGTAGTCGCCGCCGTCACGTGCTCAGAGATCCAGGTATATACGCCAGGAAGAGACCTCTGTAGTCGCCGCCGTCACGTGCTCAGAGATCCAGGTATATACGCCAGGAAGAGATCTCTGTAGTCGCCGCCGTCACGTGCTCAGAGAGTCGGGTATATACGACAGGAAGAGACCTCTGTAGTCGCCGCCGTCACATCAGAGATCCAGGTATATACGGCAGGAAGAGACCTCTGTAGTCGCCGCCATCACTGGCTCAGAGAGTCGGATATATACGGCAGGAAGAGACCTCTGTAGTCGCCGCCATCATGTGCTCAGACATCCAAGTATATACGCCAGGAAGAGATCTCTGTAGTCGCCACCGTCACGTGCTCAGAGAGTCGGGTATATACGGCAGGAAGAGATCTCTGTAGTCGCCGCCGTCACATCAGAGATCCAGGTATATACGGCAGGAAGAGACCTCTGTAGTCGCCGCCATCACTGGCTCAGAGAGTCGGGTATATACGGCAGGAAGAGACCTCTGTAGTCGCCGCCGTCACATCAGAGATCCAGGTATATACGGCAGGAAGAGACCTCTGTAGTCGCCGCCATCACTGGCTCAGAGAGTCGGGTATATACGGCAGGAAGAGATCTCTGTAGTCGCCGCCGTCACGTGCTCAGAGAGTCGGGTATATACGGCAGGAAGAGACCTCTGTAGTCGCCGCCGTCACGTTGGTCGAGTTGTTTTGTGGTAAAATCTGATCACTTCAGCTGTTTCTATTTTTTGTGTTTTTCTCCCTTTTTTTTAGCGCGGTCAGCGATGTCTGATCTGCAGGACGTCAGCCACGAGCGGGGTGGTTCCTTACAGGAAGGAGGAGGACAGAGCTCACAAATTACATGCCAGAGATTACTGAGGAGACAACGGTGGTGGGGTCAGTGACGGCCATTGTGATCAACGAGACCCCCCCCAATCACTCGACTGAGGGGCCAGCCGCTTGTACTGTCTCTCCGCAGTTATATATACCTATATATATAATGGGGATGTCACACTGCTGCCCCCGACCTGGTGCAAGGGACAAGTGAGTCATGTGACAAGGGTGACTCCACCCAAGGAATTGACGTAAATTGACAGCTCCAGGCTATCCTTATCACACACCATCCACAGCTCCAGGCTATCCTCATCACACGCCCTCTAAGCTCCAGGCTATCCTCATCACACACGGTCCACAACTCCAGGCTATCCTTATCACACACCGTCCATAGCTCCAGGCTCCAGGCTATCCTTATCACACACCGTCCACAGCTCCAGGCTATCCTCATCACACACCGTCCACAGCTCCAGGCTATCCTCATCACACACCCTCTAAGCTCCAGGCTATCCTCATCACACACGGTCCACAACTCCAGGCTATCCTTATCACACACCGTCCATAGCTCCAGGCTATCCTCATCACACACCGTCCACAGCTCCAGGCTATCCTCATCACACACCCTCTAAGCTCCAGGCTATCCTCATCACACAGCTCCAGGCTATCCTCATCACACACCGCTCACAGCTCCAGGCTATCCTCATCACACACCGTCCACAGCTCCAGGCTATCCTCATCACACAACTCCAGGCTATCCTTATCACACACCGTCCATAGCTCCAGGCTATCCTCATCACACACCGTCCACAGCTCCAGGCTATCCTCATCACACACCCTCTAAGCTCCAGGCTATCCTCATCACACAGCTCCAGGCTATCCTCATCACACACCGCTCACAGCTCCAGGCTATCCTCATCACACACCGTCCACAGCTCCAGGCTATCCTCATCACACACCCTCTAAGCTCCAGGCTATCCTCATCACACAGCTCCAGGCTATCCTCATCACACACCGCTCACAGCTCCAGGCTATCATCGTCCACAGCTCCAGGCTATCATCATCCACAGCTCCAGGCTATCCTCATCACACAGCTCTAGGCTATCCTCATCACACAGCTCCAGGCTAAAGGCCCTATTCCACGGAACGATTATCGTTCGTATTCGGCCGCTACGGACGATAATCGTCCCGTGGAATAGAGTGCAACGATCAGCCGACATCGTTCATGTCGGCTGATCGTTGCAGTCGCTTGTTTTTCAACATGTTGAAAAACAAGCGACTGATATAGCAGCGATCTGCTGCCTTCGCTCCGTTGAATAGGAGCGTCGGCAGCAGACGCTGCTGTATCCTATGTGCTGCCCGGACGATCAGCGATCCCCATGGTAGCTCCCCGCCACCCCCCTGAGAGCGCTCGTTTGCTCCTCTAAACGACCGGTGTAATAGGCCCATAAGTTTCTCACATTCCCCTTCTCCGAGTCTTTCTTCCATATCCTTCTCCTGTCCTCTCTGGTATATTGACGCTGCCGTAATCTTTCCAGGACAAATCAATGAGGGCAATTGACATGATTGAGAGAAGCGGTGACGCCCCTGTGTGACCCCCCGGATGACACCGCAGCTGCCCCCTGATCAAAGCGCAGAAAGCAGCTGTTCCCGTCCACCTGGGGGTCGTATTCACATTTATTGCATCACAGCAAACACTAAGCATCCTGATAACATTGTGTCACCGTCCTGTATAGTCCATCATCCCGGCCCTCCAGCTGCTGCACAACTACAACTCCCAGCATGCCCTGACAGTGACCACCCGGACACCACTGGTGGGAGTCATGCTGAACACTTCTATGCAGATATTTCCCCCCAGTTTGTAGATGGGATTTTCCTAATACTTCATCCACTTTTTCAGCTGTTTGCACGTCTGCTGGGGATAATCTGCAGTGTATACGCCCTGTGTGAACACACCCTGACACCGATGAGACCTTAAAGGGGTACTCCACAGAAAATCCTTTACTTTACAATAAGCTGGTGTCAGAAAGTTATATAGATTTGTAATTTACTCCTATTAAAAAATCTCCCATCTTCCAGTACTTATCAGCTGCTGTATGTCCTGCAGGAAGTGGTGTATTCTCTCCAGTCTGACACAGTGCTCTCTGCTGCCACCTCTGTCCACGTCAGGAACTGTCCAGAGCAGGAGAGGTTTTCTATGGGGATTTGCTGCTGCTCTGGACAGTTCCTGAGATGGACAGAGGTGGCAGCAGAGAGCACTGTGTCAGACTGGAGAGAATACACCACTTCCTGCAGGACATACAGCAGCTGATAAGTACTGGAAGATGGGAGATTTTTAAATAGAAGTAAATCACAAATCTATGTAACTTTCTGACACCAGTTGATTTGAAAGAAAAAGATTTTTGCCGGAGTACCCCTTTAAGGCACTATTACACTGAATGATTCAGCAGTACTCGGCCAATTACCGTCCATTCAGGCTGATAAACGTTTTGTGTAATACATGTGGAAAGCTCCTGATTTTTGCAGCGTCGGTCGGCTGTGTGTCACTTCATGCAGTAGGAGTGGTGGCAGCTCTGATGCGCTGACTTTAGTGGGCAGCCCAAACAACCTAAGGATCGTTCGGGCGGCCTGGCTTCTGTCTGTGTGTCTAACAGCACAGGGAATGAGGCAGAAGCGAGCACTGATCTGACAGGTCTGCGCTCGCTTCTCCCCGGAGTATTGTGCCATGTAATACGGCCCTTACACATGGTACAGGAATGTAAATTATAAGGTGTGCACGGACAATTCCAGAATACATTAAAGGGGGTTTCCGATTTAAAAATACTTGTCCAGCGCGGGGATCTTTCCAGCAGTCCCATAGAGAATGAATGGGGTTACAGGTCACACAACAATGGAGCTGGGTCATCAGTAAAGAGATCCCAGGGGCACGGAGGTCGGACCCCTCCCCTGTGATCTCATACTTTATCCTCTATCCTGCGCATAAGGAACAAGTATTTTTAAATATGGGAAAAAACTTTAAAAGGAGTATACAGGATTAGAAAAACACTGCTGCCTTCTTGCAAAAACAGCGCCACCCCTGTCCTAAGGTTGTGTGCAGTATTACAATTCAGCTCCATTCATTTCAATGGAACTGAGCTGCAATACTGCACCCAAACTGGGGACAGGAGAGGCGCTGCGCCTGGAGAACCCGAGAACGCTCTATATGCCCCATTACTGAGGGGATTGTCTGGGAATATTTTTGCTTCTATTATTCTCCACATATAGAGAAGTTATTATATTCCGGATTATTCCATCTTCAGGGACTTTTCTCCGTCAGCCTGTCTGGGCGCTTCCTGCTTCCTCACCGCTCCGGCGTACGCTCTCACATCGCCGACTCAGCACAATGAACTTCCTGAGATAGACGCAGCGACTCAGTCACATGGAGAGCGGTGATGGAAGAGTCACCAGCCAGATCCGAGGAGACCGTACAGCTCTGGAGCTCCCCTCGAAGAGACTCCTATGACTACACAACACTTCCTATTCCAGCCGCGCCCATAAGAAGGCCGCAATTACACCGCCATTTTACAATACGTTTTATGCAAAAGATGGATGAAAACACGGATGTAATCTGTTTTTTTTAGTTTACATAAATCTGGATGACCAAATTATTTTGTATGCTAAAAAAAGAACTGATGTTGTTTTTTTGTTGTTTTTTTTTTATAAAGAAAGTCAGAATAGGATTCAGGACAAGTGACATCACAGCTACTTATCAGAAAAAGTAAGCTGTGACATCATAGATGGGTAACAGGAAAGCTGCTGTGACATCATAGATGGGTAACAGGAAAGCTGCTGTGACATCATAGATGGGTAACAGGAAAGCTGCTGTGACATCATAGATGGGAAACAGGAAAGCTCCTGTGACATCATAGATGGGAAACAGGAAAGCTGCTGTGACATCATAGATGGGAAACAGGAAAGCTGCTGTGACATCATAGATGGGAAACAGGAAAGCTGCTGTGACATCATAGATGGGAAACAGGAAAGCTGCTGTGACATCATAGGTGGGAAACAGGAAAGCTGCTGTGACATCATAGGTGGGAAACAGAGCTGCTGTGACATCATAGATGGGTAACAGGAAAGCTGCTATGACATCATAGATGGGTAACAGGAAAGCTGCTGTGACATCATAGATGGGAAACAGGAAAGCTGCTGTGACATCATAGATGGGAAACAGGAAAGCTGCTGTGACATCATAGGTGGGAAACAGCTGCTGTGACATCATAGATGGGTAACAGGAAAGCTGCTGTGACATCATATGTGGGAAACAGCTGCTGTGACATCATAGATGGGTAACAGGAAAGCTGCTGTGACATCATAGATGGGTAACAGGAAAGCTGCTGTGACATCATAGATGGGTAACAGGAAAGCTGCTATGACATCATAGATGGGTAACAGGAAAGCTGCTGTGACATCATAGGTGGGAAAGGGAAAAGCTGCTGTGACATCATAGGTGGGAAACGGAAAAGCTGCTGTGACATCATAGGTGGGAAACGGAAAAGCTGCTGTGACATCATAGATGGGAAACGGAAAAACTGCTGTGACATCATAGGTGGGAAACGGAAAAGCTGCTGTGACATTATAGGTGGAAACAGGAAAGCTGCTGTGACATCATAGATGGGTAACAGGAAAGCTGCTGTGACATCATAGGTGGAAACAGGAAAGCTGCTGTGACATCATAGATGGGAAACGGAAAAGCTGCTGTGACATCATAGGTGGAAACAGGAAAGCTGCTGTGACATCATAGATGGGAAACGGAAAAGCTGCTGTGACATCATAAATGGGAAACAGAAAAGCTGCTGTGACATCATAGATGTGTCAGTCATGTACGGTCAGGGACACCATCTCCTTAGTAGCTGGAATACATAGGGCCCACCCTGTATTATCCCCCCTGACGGTGTGACAGGACCCCAGGAATAATGACACTATGGGCATTGTACAGCTGATCCTCAGTGAGAGCTGGGAGGGCGCAGGGAAGGGAGAAGGAACAGCTGCAGATGTGGCGGCTACAGCAATGAGCAACGGGAAACGTTACGAATCCCCACTGACCCAAGAGAGAAGGGTCTTCGTATCTACAGAGCACAGAGCTATGAAAAGGAGAAACCCTATGTTTAAAGGGGCACTCTAAAATATTTTTTTTTTCCTAATCAACCAATGTCAGAAAGTTATACAAACTTACATTTTACATTTACACTTAAATTTACTTTTCAATGATTATCAGCCGCTGTATGTCCTGCAGGAAGTGATGTATTCTCTCTAGTGTGACACAGTGCTCTCTGCTGCCACCTCTGTCCATGTCAGGAACTGTCCAGAGCAGGAGAGGCTTTCTATCGGGATTTGCTGCTGCTCTGGACAGTTCCTGACATAGACAGAGGTGGCAGCAGAGAGCGCTGTGTCAGACTGGGGAGAATACACCACTTCCTGCAGGACATACAGCAGATGATAAGTACTGGAATATTTTTAAACTGAAACCAATTAATTTGAAAGAAAACGTTTTTTGACAGAGTACCCCTCTAAGGCTCTATTACACTAAACGATTCAGCTGTATTAGGCCGATTACCGTCCGTTCGCGCTGATAAACGTTTTGTGTAATGCATGTGGAAAGCTCCTGATTTTTGCGGCGACGGTCGGCTGTGTGTCACTCCATGCAGTAGGAGCAGTGGCAGCTCTGATGCGCTGACTTCAGTGGGCAGCCCGGATAATCTAAGGATCGTTCAGGCGGCCTTGCGGGAATGAGGGGGAAGCAAGTGCTGATGTGACAGGTCTGCGCTCGCTTCCCCCGGAGTATTGTGCCGTGTAATACGGCCCTTACACATGGTACAGGAATGTAAATTATAAGGTGTGCACGGACAATTCCAGAATACATTAAAGGGGGTTTCCGATTTAAAAATACTTGTCCAGCACGGGAATCTTTCCAGCAGTCCCATAGAAAATGAATGGGGTTACAGGTCACACACCAATGGAGCTGGGTCATCCTCCATCCAGGTACAGGGCCGGGAACACCCCCTCCTGTGCACCATGTGTTACCTCCATCCAGGTACAGGGCCGGGAACACCTCCTCCTGTGCACCATGTGTTACCTCCATCCAAGTACAGGAACAACACCTCCTAATGTGCACCATGTGTTACCTCCATCCAGGTACAGGGCCAGGGAACACCTCCTCCTGTGTGCACCATGTGTTATCTCCATCCAGATACAGGGCCGGGAACACCTCCTCCTGTGTGCACCATGTGTTACCTCCATCCAGGTACAGGGCCAGGGAACACCTCCTCCTGTGCACCATGTGTTATCTCCATCCAGGTTCAGGGCCAGGAACACCTCCTCCTGTGTGCACCATGTGTTATCTCCATCCAGGTACAGGGCCAGGAACACCTCCTCCTGTGCACCATGTGTTACCTCCATCCAGGTACAGGGCCAGGAACACCTCCTCCTGTGTGCACCATGTGTTACCTCCATCCAGGTACAGGGCCAGGGAACACCTCCTCCTGTGTGCACCATGTGTTACCTCCATCCAGGTACAGGAACAGGAACACCTCCTAATGTGCACCATGTGTTATCTCCATCCAGGTACAGGGCCAGGAACACCTCCTCCTGTGTGCACCATGTGTTATCTCCATCCAGGTACAGGGCCGGGAACACCTCCTCCTGTGTGCACCATGTGTTACCTCCATCCAGGTACAGGGCCGGGAACACCTCCTCCTGTGCACCATGTGTTACCTCCATCCAGGTACAGGGCCAGGAACACCTCCTCCTGTGTGCACCATGTGTTATCTCCATCCAGATACAGGGCCGGGAACACCTCCTCCTGTGTGCACCATGTGTTATCTCCATCCAGGTACAGGGCCGGGAACACCTCCTCCTGTGTGCACCATGTGTTACCTCCATCCAGGTACAGGGCCAGGAACACCTCCTCCTGTGTGCACCATGTGCTACCTCCATCCAGATACAGGGCCGGGAACACCTCCTCCTGTGCACCATGTGTTACCTCCATCCAGGTACAGGGCCAGGAACACCTCCTCCTGTGTGCACCATGTGTTATCTCCATCCAGATACAGGGCGGGAACACCTCCACCTGTGTGCACCATGTGTTACCTCCATCCAGGTACAGGGCCAGGGAACACCTCCTCCTGTGCACCATGTGTTATCTCCATCCAGGTACAGGGCCAGGAACACCTGCTCCTGTGCACCATGTGTTACCCCAATCCAGATACAGGGCCGGGAACACCTCCTCCTGTGTGCACCATGTGTTACCTCCATCCAGGTACAGGGCCAGGAACACCTCCTCCTGTGTGCACCATGTGTTACCTCCATCCAGATACAGGGCCGGGAACACCTCCTCCTGTGTGCACCATGTGTTACCTCCATCCAGGTACAGGGCCAGGAACACCTCCTCCTGTGTGCACCATGTGTTATCTCCATCCAGATACAGGGCCGGGAACACCTCCACCTGTGTGCACCATGTGTTACCTCCATCCAGGTACAGGGCCAGGGAACACCTCCTCCTGTGTGCACCATGTGTTATCTCCATCCAGGTACAGGGCCGGGAACACCTCCTCCTGTGTGCACCATGTGTTATCTCCATCCTGGTACAGGGCCAGGAACACCTCCTCCTGTTCACTATGTGTTACCTCCATCCAGGTATAGGGCCAGGAACACCTCCTCCTGTGTGCACCATGTGTTACCTCCATCCAGGTACAGGGCCGGGGAACACCTCCTCCTGTGTGCACCATGTGTTACCTCCATCCAGATACAGGGCCAGGAACACCTCCTCCTGTGCACCATGTGTTATCTCCATCCAGGTACAGGGCCAGGAACACCTCCTCCTGTGCACCATGTGTTACCCCAATCCAGATACAGGGCCGGGAACACCTCCTCCTGTGTGCACCATGTGTTACCTCCATCCAGGTACAGGGCCAGGAACACCTCCTCCTGTGTGCACCATGTGTTACCTCCATCCAGATACAGGGCCAGGAACACCTCCTCCTGTGCACCATGTGTTATCTCCATCCAGATACAGGGCCGGGAACACCTCCTCCTGTGTGCACCATGTGTTACCTCCATCCAGGTACAGGGCCAGGGAACACCTCCTCCTGTGCACCATGTGTTATCTCCATCCAGGTTCAGGGCCAGGAACACCTCCTCCTGTGCACCATGTGTTACCCCAATCCAGATACAGGGCCGGGAACACCTCCTCCTGTGCACCATGTGTTACCTCCATCCAGGTACAGGGCCAGGAACACCTCCTCCTGTGTGCAACATGTGTTACCTCCATCCAGGTACAGGGTCGGGAACACCTCCTCCTGTTTGCACCATGTGTTACCTCCATCCAGGTACAGGGCCGGGAACACCTCCTCCTGTGTGCACCATGTGTTACCTCCATCCAGGTACAGGGCCAGGGAACACCTCCTCCTGTGCACCATGTGTTACCTCCATCCAGGTACAGGGCCGGGAACACCTCCTCCTGTGCACCATGTGTTACCTCCATCCAGGTACAGGGCCGGGAACACCTCCTCCTGTGTGCACCATGTGTTACCTCCATCCAGGTACAGGGCCAGGGAACACCTCCTCCTGTGCACCATGTGTTACCTCCATCCAGATACAGGGTCGGGAACACCTCCTCCTGTGTGCACCATGTGTTACCTCCATCGAGATACAGGGCCTCCTCCTGTGTGCACCATGTGTTACCTCCATCCAGGTACAGGGCCGGGAACATCTCCTCCTGTGTGCACCATGTGTTACCTCCATCCAGGTACAGGGCCAGGAACACCTCCTCCTGTGCACCATGTGTTACCTCCATCCAGGTATAGGGCCGGGAACACCTCCTCCTGTGCACCATGTGTTACCTCCATCCAGATACAGGGCCGGGAACACCTACTCCTGTGTGCACCATGTGTTACCTCAATCCAGGTACAGGGCCTCCTCCTGTGTGCACCATGTGTTACCTCCATCTAGGTACAGGGCCAGGAACACCTCCTCCTGTGTGCACCATGTGTTACCTCCATCTAGGTACAGGGCCGGGAACACCTCCTCCTGTGTGCACCATGTGTTACCTCCATCCAGATACAGGACCAGGAACAGGACCACCTCCTCCTGTGCACCATGTGTTACCTCCATCCAGGTACAGGGCCTCCTCCTGTGTGCACCATGTGTTACCTCCATCCAGGTACAGGGCCAGGAACACCTCCTCCTGTGCACCATGTGTTACCTCCATCCAGGTACAGGGCCTCCTCCTGTGTGCACCATGTGTTATCTCCATCCAGGTACAGGGCCGGGAACACCTCCTCCTGTGTGCACCATGTGTTACCTCCATCCAGGAAATGGCCCGCAACACCTCCTCCTGTGTGCACCATGTGTTACCTCCATCCAGGTACAGGGCCGGTAACACCTCCTCCTGTGCACCATGTGTTACCTCCATCCAGATACAGGAACAGGAACACCTCCTCCTGTGTGCACCATGTGTTACCTCCATCCAGGTACAGGGCCGGGAACACCTCCTCCTGTGTGCACCATGTGTTACCTCCATCCAGGTACAGGGCCGGGAACACCTCCTCCTGTGTGCACCATGTGTTACCTCCATCCAGATACAGGGCCGGGAACACCTCCTCCTGTGTGCACCATGTGTTACCTCCATCCAGGTACAGGGCCAGGGAACACCTCCTCCTGTATGCACCATGTGTTACCTCCATCCAGGTACAGGGCCGGGAACACCTCCTCCTGTGCACCATGTGTTACCTCCATCCAGATACAGGGCCAGGAACACCTCCTCCTGTGCACCATGTGTTACCTCCATCCAGGTACAGGACCAGGAACAGGACCACCTCCTCCTTTGCACCATGTGTTACCTCCATCCAGATACAGGGCCGGGAACACCTCCTCTTGTGTGCACCATGTGTTACCTCCATCCAGATACAGGGCCGGGAACACCTCCTCCTGTGTGCACCATGTGTTACCTCCATCCAGATACAGGGCCGGGAACACCTCCTCCTGTGCACCATGTGTTACCTCCATCCAGATACAGGACCAGGAACAGGACCACCTCCTCCTGTGCACCATGTGTTACCTCCATCCAGGTATAGGGCCGGGAACACCTCCTCCTGTGCACCATGTGTTACCTCCATCCAGGTACAGGGCCGGGAACACCTCCTCCTGTGTGCACCATGTGTTACCTCCATCCAGGTACAGGGCCGGGAACACCTCCTCCTGTGTGCACCATGTGTTACCTCCATCCAGGTACAGGGCCGGGATCACCTCCTCCTGTGCACCATGTGTTACCTCCATCCAGATACAGGACCAGGAACAGGACCACCTCCTCCTGTGCACCATGTGTTACCTCCATCCAGGTACAGGAACAGGAACACCTCCTCCTGTGTGCACCATGTGTTACCTCCATCCAGGTACAGGGCCGGGAACACCTCCTCCTGTGTGCACCATGTGTTACCTACATCCAGGTACAGGGCCAGGAACACCTCCTCCTGTGCACCATGTGTTACCTACATCCAGGTACAGGGCCAGGAACACCTCCTCCTGTGTGCACCATGTGTTACCTCCATCCAGGTACAGGGCCAGGGAACACCTCCTCCTGTGCACCATGTGTTACCTCCATCCAGGTACAGGGCCGGGAACACCTCCTCCTGTGTGCACCATGTGTTACCTCCATCCAGGTACAGGAACAGGAACACCTCCTCCTGTGTGCACCATGTGTTACCTCCATCCAGGTACAGGGTCGGGAACACCTCCTCCTGTGTGCACTATGTGTTACCTCCATCCAGGTACAGGGCCAGGAACACCTCCTCCTGTGTGCACTATGTGTTACCTCCATCCAGGTACAGGGCCAGGAACACCTCCTCCTGTGTGCACTATGTGTTACCTCCATCCAGGTACAGGGCCAGAAACACCTCCTCCTGTGTGCACTATGTGTTACCTCCATCCAGGTACAGGGCCAGGAACACCTCCTCCTGTGTGCACCATGTGTTACCTCCATCCAGGTACAGGGCCAGGAACACCTCCTCCTGTGCACCATGTGTTACCTCCATCCAGGTACAGGGCCAGGAACACCTCCTCCTGTGCACCATGTGTTACCTCCATCCAGGTACAGGGCCAGGAACACCTCCTCCTGTGCACCATGTGTTACCTCCATCCAGGTACAGGGCCGGGAACACCTCCTCCTGTGTGCACCATGTGTTACCTCCATCCAGGTACAGGAACAGGAACACCTTCTCCTGTGCACCATGTGTTACCTCAATCCAGGTACAGGAACAGGAACACCTCCTCCTGTGCACCATGTGTTATCTCCATCCAGATACAGGACCAGGAACACCTCCTCCTGTGCACCATGTGTTATCTCCATCCAGATACAGGACCAGGAACACCTCCTCCTGTGCACCATGTGTTATCTCCATCCAGGTACAGGGCCAGGAACACCTCCTCCTGTGTGCACCATGCGTTACCTCCATCCAGGTACAGGGCCAGGAAACACCTCCTCCTGTGTGCACCATGTGTTACCTCCATCCAGGTACAGGGCCGGGAACACCTCCTCCTGTGCACCATGTGTTACCTCCATCTAGGTACAGGGCTGGGAACACATCCTCCTGTGTGCACCATGTGTTACCTCCATCCAGGTACAGGGCCGGGAACACCTACTCCTGTGTGCACCATGTGTTACCTCCATCCAGGTACAGGGCCGGGAACACCTCCTCCTGTGCACCATGTGTTACCTCCATCCAGGTACAGGGCCAGGGAACACCTCCTCCTGTGTGCACTATGTGTTACCTCCATCCAGGTACAGGGCCGGGAACACCTCCTCCTGTGCACCATGTGTTACCTACATCCAGGTACAGGGCCAGGAACACCTCCTCCTGTGTGAACTATGTGTTACCTCCATCCAGGTACAGGCTATGGACACTTTCCTCACCTATAGACATTCCTGGCAGGTCCCGACAGGACCCACATCAGCCGCTTGTTACATATTCCTCATACTTCCCTTCACATTACATAACTTGCCTTATTACACCAGTATAATAAATACAGTAACAGAATATAACAGGTAATAAAACAATGCACATAAAATTCACTCTTATATGGAAATTAAAGGTGACATGGAGACATGAGTACATAGTTCTTGTTGGCGTTAATAGTCTTTCCATATAGAGCTGAGGTCCATGTACAGCTGAGGTCCATGTACAGCTGAGGTCCATGTAGAGCTGAGGTCCGTGTAGAGCTGAGGTCCATGTACAGCTGAGGTCCATGTAAAGCTGTGATCCGTGTAGAGCTGAGGTCCATGTAAAGCTGGGATCCGTGTAGAGCTGAGGTCCATGTAAAGCTGGGATCCGTGTACAGCTTAGATCCATGTAGAGCTAAGGTGCGTGTAGAGCTAAGGTGCGTGTAGAGCTAAGGTGCGTGTAGAGCTGAGGTTCGTGTAGAGCTGAGGTTCGTGTAGAGCTGAGGTTCGTGTAGAGCTGAGGTTCGTGTAGAGCTGAGATCCGTGTAGAGATGAGATCTGTGTACACACAGATGTAGAGATGAGGTCCGTGTAGAGCTGAGGTCCGTGTAGAGTTGAGGTCTGTGTACAGCTGAGGTCCATCTAGAGCTGAGGTCTGTGTAGAGCTGAGGTTCGTGTAGAGCTGAGGTCCGTGCAGAGCTGAGGTCCGTGTAGAGCTGAGGTCCGTGTAGAGCTGAAGTCCGTGTAGAGCTGAGGTCCGTGTAGAGCTGAGGTCCATGTAGAGCTGAGGTCCGTGTAGAGCTGAGGTCCGTGTAGAGCTGAGATCCGTGTAGAGCTGAGATCCGTGTAGAGCTGAGGTCCATGTAGAGCTGAAGTCTGTGTAGAGCTGAGGTCCGTGTAGAGCTGAGGTCCGAGTAGAGCTGAGGTCCGTGTACAGCTGAGATCCGTGTACAGCTGAGGTACATGTATAGCTGAGGTCCGTGTACAGCTGAGGTCCGTGTAGAGCTGAGGTCCGTGTAGAGCTGAGATCCGTGTACAGCTGAGGTCCATGTATAGCTGAGGTCCGTGTAGAGCTGAGGTCCGTGTACAGCTGAGATCCGTGTAGAGCTGAGGTCAGTGTACAGCTGAGATCCGTGTACAGCTGAGGTCCATGTACAGCTGAGATCCGTGTAGAGCTGAGGTCCGTGTACAGCTGAGATCCGTGTAGAGCTGAGGTCCATGTACAGCTGAGATCCGTGTAGAGCTGAGATCCGTGTAGAGCTGAGGTCCATGTAGAGCTGAGGTCCGTGTAGAGCTGAGGTCCGTGTACAGCTTAGATCCATGTACAGCTGAGGTCCATGTAGAGCTGAGGTCCGAGTAGAGCTGAGTTCCGTGTAGAGCTGAGGTCCGTGTGGAGCTCAGATCTGTGTGGAGCTGAGATCCGTGTAGAGCTGAGGTCCATGTAGAGCTGAGGTCCATGTAGAGCTGAGGTCCGTGTAGAGCTGAGGTCCATGTAGAGCTGGGAGGTCCATGTAGAGCTGAGGTCCATGTAGAGCTGAGGTCCATGTAGAGCTGAGGTCCATGTAGAGCTGGGAGGTCCATGTAGAGCTGAGGTCCATGTAGAGCTGAGGTCCGTGTAGAGCTGAGGTCCATGTAGAGCTGAGGTCCGTGTAGAGCTGAGGTCCATGTAGAGCTGGGAGGTCTGTGTAGAGCTGAGGTCCGTGTAGAGCTGGGAGGTCCGTGTTCAGTGTGTAGTGTCCCAGAGCCTGGGCACCGCTACTTCCCAGCACAACCTGTCGTCAGGTAACCTCGCATATATGACTGTGCTCTGGATGCTTTCTACTCTTTTACCACTTGGTGTCACACTTTCTTACTTATTGCACAGCTGATGGTATCACAAGGGTTAATATTGCACTCAATCTGTTCACTGTTCAACCTATCCCACACTCCACTCAGGGTTAGGCCTTTCCAGAAGATTCCCCACCAATGGGAGACAAGTCCCAGCCTTTGCTATAAGAGCTCCCAGAAGGTCCTTAAGTGGGTGTCTGGTCCAGAGTTAGTTTATGTCAGAGAGTGTGAACCAGAGCCTGTTCCTGCTGAAGTTCCTTCCAGGGCCTGGCCTGAGACCAGGTCCCCTGTCATGGACTAAATGCCATTGGCTTTCCGGGCATCCTGGGAGTTGTAGTTTTGCAACAGTTGGCTAGCAGCAGGTTGAAGACTACTGCCATTAGAGTATTTGAAAGCATTCTGATGTTTCTATGTATATTATAAAATAATCCTGAGATCTTGCAGTTCTCATTTTCACCACTTGGGCTAAAACTAAGCTGAGACTTCCTGTTGTGTCTATGGTGATAAGAGGAGACTGCTGTAAAGTGATCTGTACAGCATTGCAGCGTCATGTGACACCAGTAGATAGAGGAGACAATAGCTGCTCCCTGTGAAATGACTTCTTTACAGGTCACAGAGCGCGCTCAGTATTGTCTCACATTCATCTGAAGGGGACAGAGTCTGTGTATTGCTGTCCATGTCCATGAGTTTTGCTGTAAAGCATGTCACTAAATGCTGTTAAGAAAAGCCCAGGTAATATGGCCGCTCCAATAACAATGTACAAAAAGTGAAATAAGAAAATTACAGTCAGAAAATAGAAACAGATTAGAATAAAAGAACAAGTTTTAGTATCTGACGCTAATCAGGAAAAGAAAATTTAGGTGACACATTCCCTTTAACCCTTTAACCTACGTCCTGCAGTTCTACCTGGCCACTTGCCTTCATGGTGGCATGGCATGTATTTGAGTGCAGAATTTGGTGCATAACCAGGACGCCGCCATGTGAACCCGGCCTAAAGACGACAGAACATGATCAGGACGCGTCAGGATTCCTCATTTATTCAGTTCAGAGCGAACTGTTGAGAATGGCGTCGGCATCATTTCCTGGTGGTTTTTCCTCCCACGGTCGCACACTCGGCTCCTAATAAGGTTTATCCAGAGATTAATGATGTTTACTGTAGAAATATCTATCATATATTAAATCCAAAAGCAATTACCCCCCACCCCCCTCCCCCGCCTTCATGTACAGAAATACAATTACCTGCCATCTCCGCCTGTAATCCAATGTAACTACAGACAGTGGCTTCTTCACAAAGGACGGAGCGTGTGCAGTGACCGAGCCCAGGAGAACGCCGCTTAACCATTCATTTACGGTATAAAACTTCATCAGGCTGCACATACGGTACATGGCGTCTGCTGCCCCTTCACAATCCACAATACAGACATCAGAGCCGTGATCCCTGAGCATAGCGGCCATACAGCTTCAAGAACTGTTGGCCGAACAATCATTCAGCCGACGGCCATCTCTATCCTCCCCGTACACAGCATCGCCAAGCTTTCCTGTGTTCTCTATGAGGAAGGGTAATAAAGAGCTCTGGGTGCGGCTTACCTCTCTAAGAACAACGGGGTCAGGCAGTGAAATTCCATCATGCTCGGCCTCCATCTCCACCGACATCATCTGTTGGCAGAGTCTCTGGCAAGCGCCATACACCCGACATAAGTATAAACCACATGGGGACCTAAAGTCCAGTGATCGGTTTTCTGAGAATCGGTCTAAGTCGGAGTGCAGCCTGCTCGGGGTTAGACTGGTCAGGTTCGGGATCTCCTGTCATGATGTGGTGAGAATACAGACAATGGTGGAAGCAAAGAAAAACATCCAGAAAAAAGGGATCTGTGGACGGAAACATCTCATCGCCGAAACTGATCAGACGAGGAGGTCAGGAATGGTTCTGAAGAAGAGGAGGAAACTGCAGCCGAGAAACATGGCCGAACTGACAGCTCATCACTCCTGAGCACGGAAGATCGGTCAGATGGATCCAGATCTCTATAGAGAAACATGGCCGGTGAGATGGATCCAGATCTCTATGGAGAAACATGGCCGGTCAGATGGATCCAGATCTCTGTGAAGAAACATGGCCGGTCAGCTGGATCCAGATCTCTGTGGAGAAACACGGCCGGTCAGATGGATCCAGATCTCTGTGGAGAAACATGGCCGGTCAGATGGATCCAGATCTCTGTGGAGAAACATGGCCGGTCAGATGGATCCAGATCTCTGTGAAGAAACATGGCCAGTCAGATGGATCCAGATCTCTACCGAGAAACATGGCCGGTCAGCTGGATCCAGATCTCTGTGGAGAAACACGGCCGGTCAGCTGGATCCAGATCTCTGTGGAGAAACACGGCTGGTCAGATGGATCCAGATCTCTGTGGAGAAACATGGCCGGTCAGATGGATCCAGATCTCTGTGAAGAAACATGGCCGGTCAGATGGATCCAGATCTCTGTGAAGAAACATGGCCGGTCAAATGGATCCAGATCTCTGTGAAGAAACATGGCCGGTCAGATGGATCCAGATCTCTACCGAGAAACATGGCCGGTCAGCTGCCTCTAGATCTCTGTGGAGAAACATGGCCGGTCAGATGGATCCAGATCTCTGTGGAAAAACATGGCTGGTCAGATGGATCCAGATCTCTGTGGGGAAACATGGCCGGTCAGATGGATCCAAATCTCTATAGAGAATCATGGCCGGTCAGATGGATCCAGATCTCTGTGGAGAAACATGGCCGGTCAGATGGATCCAGATCTCTGTGGAGAAACATGGCTGGTCAGATGGATTCAGATCTCTGTGAAGAAACATGGCCGGTCAGATGGATCCAGATCTCTGTGAAGAAACATGGCCGGTCAGATGGATCCCGATCTCTGTGAAGAAACATGGCCGGTCAGATGGATCCAGATCTCTACCAAGAAACACGGCCGGTAAGCTGGATCCAGATCTCTGTGGAGAAACACGGCCAGTCAGATGGATCCAGATCTCTGTGGAGAAACATGGCCGGTCAGATGGATCCAGATCTCTGTGGGGAAACATGGCCGGTCAGATGGATCCAGATCTCTGTGGAGAAACATGGCCGGTCAGATGGATCCAGATCTCTGTGGAGAAACATGGCCGGTCAGATGGATCGAGATCTCTGTGAAGAAACATGGTCGGTCAGATGGATCCAGATCTCTGTGAAGAAACATGGCCGGTCAGATGGATCCAGATCTCTGTGAAGAAACATGGCTGGTCAGATGGATCCAGATCTCTACCGAGAAACATGGCCGGTCAGATGGATCCAGATCTCTGTGAAGAAACATGGTCGATCAGATGGATCCAGGTCTCTGTGAAGAAACATGGCCGGTCAGATGGATCCAGATCTCTGTGTAGAAACATGGCCAGTCAGATGGATCCAGATCTTTGTGAAGAAACATGGCCGGTCAGATGGATCCAGATCTCTGTGAAGAAACATGGCCGGTCAGATGGATCCAGATCTTTGTGTAGAAACATGGCCAGTCAGATGGATCCAGATCTCTACCAAGAAACATGGCCGGTCAGCTGGATCCAGATCTCTACCGAGAAACATGGCCGGTCAGATGGATCCAGATCTCTGTGAAGAAACATGGCTGGTCAGATGGATCCAGATCTCTGTGTAGAAACATGGCCAGTCAGATGGATCCAGATCTCTACAGAGAAACATGGCCGGTCAGCTGGATCCAAATCTCTGTGGAGAAACATGGCCGGTCAGATGGATCCAGATCTCTACCGAGAAACATGACCGGTCAGATGGATCCAGATCTCTGTGAAGAAACATGGCCGGTCAGATGGATCCAGATCTCTACCGAGAAACATGGCCGGTCAGATGGATCCAGATCTCTGTGTAGAAACATGGCCAGTCAGATGGATCCAGATCTCTGTGAAGAAACATGGCCGGTCAGATGGATCCAGATCTCTGTGAAGAAACATGGCCGGTCAGATGGATCCAGATCTCTGTGTAGAAACATGGCCAGTCAGATGGATCCAGATCTCTACCAAGAAACATGGCCGGTCAGCTGGATCCAGATCTCTACCGAGAAACATGGCCGGTCAGATGGATCCAGATCTCTGTGAAGAAACATGGCTGGTCAGATGGATCCAGATCTCTGTGTAGAAACATGGCCAGTCAGATGGATCCAGATCTCTACCGAGAAACATGGCCGGTCAGCTGGATCCAAATCTCTGTGGAGAAACATGGCCGGTCAGATGGATCCAGATCTCTACCGAGAAACATGACCGGTCAGATGGATCCAGATCTCTGTGAAGAAACATGGCCGGTCAGATGGATCCAGATCTCTACCGAGAAACATGGCCGGTCAGATGGATCCAGATCTCTGTGGAGAAACATGGACGGTCAGATGGATCCCGATCTCTACCGAGAAACATGGCCGGTCAGATGGATCCAGATCTCTGTGAAGAAACATGGCCGGTCAGATGGATCCAGATCTCTGTGGAGAAACATGGCCGGTCAGATGGATCCAGATCTCTCCTGAGAAACATGGCCGGTCAGATGGATCCAGATCTCTGTGAAGAAACATGGCCAGTCAGATGGATCCAGATCTCTATAGAGAAACATGGCCGGTCAGATGGATCCCGATCTCTGTGGAGAAACATGGCCGGTCAGATGGATCCAGATCTCTATAAACATGGCCGGTCAGATGGATCCAGAGATGAGCGAACTTCGAGCATGCTCGAGCGTTCGGCATTTGATTAGCGGTGGCTGCTGAACTTGGATAAAGCTCTAAGGTTGTCTGGAAAACATGGATACAGCCAATGACTATATCCATGATTTCCACATGGCCTTAGGGCTTTATCCAACTTCAGCAGCCACCGCTAATCAAATGCCGAATGATCGGGTTCGGATGGACTCGATGGGCCTGAAAAGGACCTATTATAATGCACTACTGCCTCACTCCCCAGAGAGTGCTGCATGTATGTGCCCACATCTGCCCTGCTCCTTCCTTCCTGCTCTCTGCAGTCTCTCTCCGCCCTTGTGTTTCCCATCCTCTCCATTACTGTACAGTAACTTATAATATCACAGATTCTGCTGCTTCTCATTGTTTCATCTGTTTTACATGTTATTCAGAATAATAATCAGTATATTTGGAGGGTGGAACCAATTGTCTGCATTTCTATGATTTCTTATGGGAAAATTTGCTTTGGTTTAAGAGTGGATTTGGATTACAAGCACAGTCCGGGAACGAATTATGCTCCTAATCCAACGCACCACTGTATATATATATATATATATATATATATATATATATATATATATATATATATATATATATATATACACACACACACAGCTGTCTGTGAATGAGGTTAAACATAGGGCTATGTGCTGCCACCTGCTGGACTCTCAGGGCATTGCTGCAGTGCTTACAGTCTGGGCACCTCTGTAGGATTTCTTTTCCTAATGCTGGCTGCTTTTAAGTCCCATAATGCATTGCAGCAAAGATATAAATCCAAACTCTGCCAATCACTTTTGAGGTAACGGAAACTTCAAGCACCGTTTATGTATCAGACAAGGAAAAGGTTTTTTTTCTGCTTTCCTCTGTCAATCACTTCTGTTTTGGGCTAAAAATATACAAAGCCTTTGGTAATGGAAGGTGACACGGATATCAGGTAACCATCACAAGGCGGGCACTAGGGTTGGCATTAGGGGTGTGCAGGGTAAAAGCTGTAAAAGCAAAGAGGCAGATGATAGATCAGAGACAGGTCTGGGCCAGATGACAGACACAGGAAAGTGAACAAATACATCAGAGCTGGATGTAATCTGCTTATTAGTCACTGGATGTAATCTGCTTATTAGTCACTGGATGTAATCTGTTTATAAGTCTCTGGATTGATCTTCTTAGTCACTGGATGTAATCTGCCAATTAGTTCCTGGATGTAATCTGCTTTTTAATCACTGGATGTAATCTGTTTATTAGTCACTGGATGTAATCTGCTTATAGTCACTGGATGTAATCTGCTTATTAGTCACTGGATGTAATCTGCTTATTAGTCACTGGATGTAATGTTTATTATTTTCTGAATGTAATCTGTTTATTAGTCACTGGATGTAATCTGTTTATTAATCACTGGATGTAATCTGATTATTAGTGATTGGATGTAATCTGTTTATTAATTCCTGGATGTAATATGCTTATTAGTCACTGAATGTAATCTGTTTATTAATCACTGGATGTAATCTGCTTATTAGTCACTGGATGTAATCTGTTTATTAATTCCTTGATGTAATCTGCTTATTAGTCACTGAATGTAATCTGTTTATTAATCACTGGATGTAATCTGATTATTAGTCACTGGATGTATTCTGTTTATTAGTCACTGGATGTAATCTGCTTATTAGTCACTGGATGTAATCTGATTAGCAGTCACTGGATGTAATCTGATTATCAGTCACTGGATGTAATCTGATTATCAGTCACTGGATGTAATTTGATTTTAAGTTACTGGATATAATCTGATTATTAGTCACTGGATGTAATTACTGTGCAGTCTCCCTGCACTGTAATAACCTGCCTGGTGTATAGTCACAGGACTGGTAGGAGATGGAGTCACAGGACTGGCAGGGGATGGAGTCACAGGACTGGTAGGAGATGGAGTCACAGGACTGGTAGGAGATGGAGTCACAGGACTGGTAGGAGATGGAGTCACAGGACTGGTAGGAGATGGAGGTCACAGGACTGGTAGGAGATGGAGGTCACAGGACTGGTAGGAGATGGGGTCACAGGACTGGTAAGAGATGGAGTCACAGGACTGGTAGGAGATGGAGTCACAGGACTGGTAGGGGATGGAGTCACAGAACTGGTAGGGTGTGGAGTCACAGGACTGGTAGGAGATGGAGTCACAGGACTGGTAGGAGATGGAGTCACAGGACTGGGAGGAGATGGAGTCACAGGACTGGGAGGGTGTGGAGTCACAGGACTGGTAGGAGATGGAGTCACAGGACTGGTAGGAGATGGAATCACAGGACTGGGAGGAGATGGAGTCACATGAATGGTAGGAGATGGAGTCACAGGACTGGTAGGAGATGGAGTCACAGGACTGGCAGGGGATGGAGTCACAGGACTAGTAGCAGATGGAGTCACAGGACTGGTAGGAGATGGAGTCACAGGATTAGTAGTAGATGGAGTCACAGGACTGGTAGGAGATGGAGTCACAGGACTGGTAGGAGATGGAGTCACAGGACTGGTAGGAGATGGAGTCACAGGACTGGTAGGAGATGGAGTCACAGGACTGGTAGGAGATGGAGGTCACAGGACTGGTAGGAGATGGAGGTCACAGGACTGGTAGGAGATGGGGTCACAGGACTGGTAAGAGATGGAGTCACAGGACTGGTAGGAGATGGAGTCACAGGACTGGTAGGGGATGGAGTCACAGAACTGGTAGGGTGTGGAGTCACAGGACTGGTAGGAGATGGAGTCACAGGACTGGCAGGGGATGGAGTCACAGGACTGGTAGGAGATGGAGTCACAGGACTGGTAGGAGATGGAGTCACAGGACTGGTAGGAGATGGAGTCACAGGACTGGTAGGAGATGGAGTCACAGGACTGGTAGGAGATGGAGTCACAGGACTGGCAGGGGATGGAGTCACAGGACTGGTAGGAGATGGAGTCACAGGACTGGTAGGAGATGGAGTCACAGGACTGGTAGGAGATGGAGTCACAGGACTGGTAGGGGATGGAGTCACAGAACTGGTAGGGTGTGGAGTCACAGGACTGGTAGGAGATGGAGTCACAGGACTGGCAGGGGATGGAGTCACAGGACTGGTAGGAGATGGAGTCACAGGACTGGTAGGAGATGGAGTCACAGGACTGGTAGGAGATGGAGTCACAGGACTGGTAGGAGATGGAGTCACAGGACTGGCAGGGGATGGAGTCACAGGACTGGTAGGAGATGGAGTCACAGGACTGGTAGGAGATGGAGTCACAGGACTGGTAGGAGATGGAGTCACAGGACTGGTAGGAGATGGAGGTCACAGGACTGGTAGGAGATGGAGGTCACAGGACTGGTAGGAGATGGAGTCACAGGACTGGTAGGAGATGGAGTCACAGGACTGGTAGGGGATGGAGTCACAGAACTGGTAGGGTGTGGAGTCACAGGACTGGTAGGAGATGGAGTCACAGGACTAGTAGTAGATGGAGTCACAGGACTGGTAGGGGATGGAGTCACAGAACTGGTAGGGTGTGGAGTCACAGGACTGGTAGGAGATGGAGTCACAGGACTGGTAGGAGATGGAATCACAGGACTGGGAGGAGATGGAGTCACATGAATGGTAGGAGATGGAGTCACAGGACTGGTAGGAGATGGAGTCACAGGACTGGCAGGGGATGGAGTCACAGGACTAGTAGCAGATGGAGTCACAGGACTGGTAGGAGATGGAGTCACAGGATTAGTAGTAGATGGAGTCACAGGACTGGTAGGAGATGGAGTCACAGGACTGGTAGGAGATGGAGTCACAGGACTGGCAGGGGATGGAGTCACAGGACTGGTAGGAGATGGAGTCACAGGACTGGTAGGAGATGGAGTCACAGGACTGGTAGGAGATGGAGTCAGAGGACTGGTAGGAGATGGAGTCATAGGACTGGCAGGGGATGGAGTCACAGGACTGGTAGGAGATCGAGTCACAGGACTGGCAGGGGATGGAGTCACAGGACTGGTAGGAGATGGGGTCACAGGACTGGTAGGAGATGGAGTCACAGGGCTGGTAGGAGATGGAGGTCACAGGACTGGTAGGAGATGGGGTCACAGGACTGGTAAGAGATGGAGTCACAGCACTGGTAGGAGATGGAGTCACAGCACTGGTAGGAGATGGAGTCACAGGACTGGTAGGAGATGGAGTCACAGGACTGGTAGGAGATGGAGGTCACAGGACTGGTAGGAGATGGGGTCACAGGACTGGTAAGAGATGGAGTCAGAGGACTGGTAGGAGATGGAGTCACAGGACTGGTAGGAGATGGAATCACAGGACTGGTAGATGAAGTCATAGGACTGGTAAGAGATGGGGGTCACAGGACTGGTAGGAGATGGAGTCACATTACTGGTAGGAGATGGAGTCACAGGACTGGTAGGAGATGGAGTCACAGGACTGATAGGAGATGGAGTCACAGGACTGATAGGAGATGGAGTCACAGGACTGGTAAGAGATGGGGATCACAGGACTGGTAGGAGATGGAGTCACAGGACTGGTAGGAGATGGAGTCACAGGACTGATAGGAGATGGAGTCACAGGACTGATAGGAGATGGAGTCACAGGACTGGCAGGGGATGGAGTCAAAGGACTAGTAGTAGATGGAGTCACAGGACTAGTAGTTTATGGAGTCACAAGACTGGTAGGAGATGGAGTCACAGGACTGGTAGGAGATGGAGTCACAGGACTGGCAGGGGATGGAGTCACAGAACTGGTAGGAGATGGAGTCACAGGACTGGTAGGAGATGGAGTCACAGGACTGGTAGGAGATGGAGTCACAGGACTGGCAAGGGATGGAGTCACAGGACTGGTAGGAGATGGAGTCACAGGACTGGCAGGGGATGGAGTCACAGGACTGGTAGGAGATGGGGTCACAGGACTGGTAGATGAAGTCCTAGGACTGGTAGGAGATGGGGGTCACAGGACTGGTAGATGAAGTCACAGGACTGGTAGGAGATGGAGTCACATTACTGGTAGGAGATGGAGTCACAGGACTGGTAGGAGATGGAGTCACAGGACTGGTAGGAGATGGAGTTACAGGACTGGTAGGAGATGGAGTCACAGGACTGGTAGGAGATGGAGGTCACAGGACTGTTAGGAGATGGGGTCACAGGACTGGTAAGAGATGGAGTCACAGGACTGGTAGGAGATGGAGTCACAGGACTGGTAGGAGATGGAGTCACAGGACTGGCAGGAGATGGAGTCACAGGACTGGAAGGAGATGGAGTCACAGGACTGGTAGGAGATGGAGTCACAGGACTAGTAGTAGATGGAGTCACAGGACTGGTAAGAGATGGGGTCACAGGACTGGTAAGAGATGGAGTCACAGGACTGGCAGAGGATGGAGTCACAGGACTGGTAGGAGATGGAGTCACAGGACTGGTAGGAGATAGAGTCACAGGACTGGTAGGATATCTTGGGGTCCCAGGAGTGGTAGATAGAGTCACAGGACTGGTAGGGGTTGGAGTCACTGGACTGGTAGTTGATGGAGTCACAGGACTAGTAGGAGATGGAGTCCCAGGATTGGTAGGATATGATGGAGTCCCAGAATTGGTAGATGGAGTCACAGGACTGGTAGGGGATGGAGGCTAGTCTTCTTCATGATTGGTAAAGGGTTGTCTTCTCCGATGAGCCACATTTCCTGCTTCACAGAATGGATGTTGGCGTGTCAGGAGAAACCTCAGAGAACACCCTGCAGGCATTGCTGGAAGAACACAGGCCGGTGGTGGCAGCGTTATTGTTTGGGGGATGTTCTTGAGGTGTTTTGAGGGTCACTCATCCATGTGGAGGAGCTCTCAGCTGATTCCATGCAGAATCCATCCCTGCGGATCATGTACACCCATACATGCTGATTGTCTCCTCTGGGGCGGATGGGCCCTTCTAGCAAGACAATGCGACGTGTCACAGAGCTAGAAATGTCCAACATTGGTTGTAAGAAGTTGGACCTCCCAGTACTATCCTGACCCCTAATTACATAGACCTGGGCCCAATTCATGATCTCTGGGATCCCCTGAATGGTTGTGCTGGCTCTATGGGCCCTCTGGCAGATGTGGGGCCCCCTGGATGGTGGTGCTGGTTCTATGGGCCCTCCGGCAGCTGTAGGACCCCCTGGATGGTGGTGTCATCTCTATGGACCCTCTGGCAGCTCTGGGGCCCCTTGAGTGGTGGTGCTGGCTCTATGGGCCCTCCGGCAGCTTTGGACTCCCTGGATAGTGGTGTTGGCTCTATGGACCCTCCGGCAGCTGTGGGGCCCCCTGGATAGTGGTGCTGGCTCTATGGGCCCTCCGGCAGCTGTGGGCCCCCTGCATGGTGGTGTTGGCTCTATGGACCCTCCAGCAGCTGTGGGGCCCCCTGGATGGTAGTGTCATCTCTGTGGACCCACCGGCAGCTGTGGGGCCCCCTGGATGGTGGTGTTGGCTCTATAGACCCTCCAGCAGCTGTGGGGCCCCCTGGATGGTGGTGTTATCTCTATGGACCCTCCGGCAGCTGTGGGGCCCACTGGATGGTGGTGCTGGCTCTATGGGCCCTCTGGCAGCTTTGGACTCCCTGGATAGTGGTGTTGGCTCTATGGGCCCTCCGGCAGCTGGTGGGGCCCCCTGGATCGTGGTGTTGGCTGTATGGACCCTTCGGCAGCTGTGGGTCCCCACTGAATGATGACGTTATCTCTATGGGCCCTCTGGCAGCTGTGGGGCCCCCTGGATTGTGGTGTCATCTCTATGGGCCCTCTGGCAGCTGTGGGGCCCCCTGGATCGTGGTGTTGGCTGTATGGGCCCTTTGGCAGCTGTGGGGCCCCCTGAATGATGACGTTATCTCTATGGGCCCTTCGGCAGCTGTGGGGCCCCCGGGATGATGATGTTATCTCTATGGGCCCTCCGGCAGCTGTGGGGCCCCCTGGATGGTGGTGTTGGCTCTATGGACACTCCGGCAGCTGTGGGGCCCCCTGGATGGTGGTGTTGGCTCTATGGACCCTCCAGCAGCTGTGGGCCCCCTGGATAGTGGTGTCATTTCTATAGACCCTCCGGCAGCTGTGGGGCCCCCTGGATGGTGGTATTGGCTCTATGGGCCCTTTGGCAGCTGTGGGGCCCCCTGGATCGTGGTGTTGGCTCTATGGGCCCTCCGGCAGCTGTGGGGCCCCCTGGATGGTGATGTTGGCTCTATGGACCCTCCGGCAGCTGTGGGCCCCCTGGATAGTGGTGTCATCTCTATAGACCCTCCGGCAGCTGTGGGGCCCCCTGCATCGTGGTGGCGGCTCTATGGGCCCTCCGGCAGCTGTGGGGCCCCCTGCATCGTGGTGGCGGCTCTATGGGCCCTCTGGCAGCTGTGGGGCCCCCTGCATCGTGGTTGGCGGCTCTATGGGCCCTCCGGCAGCTGTGGGGCCCCCCGGATGGTGGTGTTGGCTCTATGGGCCCTTTGGCAGCTGTGGGGGCCCCTGCATCATGGTGTTGGCTCTATGGGCCCTCCGGCAGCTGTGGGGCCCCCTGCATCGTGGCGGCGGCTCTATGGGCCCTTTGGCAGCTGTGGGGCCCCCCGGATGGTGGTGTTGGCTCTATGGGCCCTTTGGCAGCTGTGGGGCCCCCTGCATCGTGGTGTTGGCTCTATGGGCCCTCCGGCAGCTGTGGGCCCCCTGGATAGTGGTGTCATTTCTATAGACCCTCTGGCAGCTGTGGGGCCCCCTGGATGGTGGTATTGGCTCTATGGGCCCTTTGGCAGCTGTGGGGCCCCCTGGATCATGGTGTTGGCTCTATGGGCCCTCCGGCAGCTGTGGGGCCCCCTGGATGGTGGTGTTGGCTCTATGGACCCTCCGGCAGCTGTGGGCCCCCTGGATAGTGGTAGCATCTCTATAGACCCTCCGGCAGCTGTGGGGCCCCCTGCATCGTGGTGGCGGCTCTATGGGCCTTCCGGCAGCTGTGGGGCCCCCTGCATCGTGGTGGCAGCTCTATGGGCCCTCCGGCAGCTGTGGGGCCCCCTGCATCGTGGTGGCGGCTCTATGGGCCCTGCGGCAGCTGTGGGGCCCCCCGGATGGTGGTGTTGGCTCTATGGGCCCTTTGGCAGCTGTGGGGGCCCCTGCATCATGGTGTTGGCTCTATGGGCCCTCCGGCAGCTGTGGGGCCCCCTGCATCGTGGTGGCGGCTCTATGGGCCCTTTGGCAGCTGTGGGGAACCCCGGATGGTGGTGTTGGCTCTATGGGCCCTCCGGCAGCTGTGGGGCCCCCTGCATCGTGGTGTTGGCTCTATGGGCCCTCCGGCAGTTGTGGGGCACCCTGCATCGTGGTGTTGGCTCTATGGGCCCTTTGGCAGCTGTGGGGCCCCCCGGATGGTGGTGTTGGCTCTATGGGCTCTTTGGCAGCTGTGGGGGCCCCTGCATCATGGTGTTGGCTCTATGGGCCCTCCGGCAGCTGTGGGGCCCCCTGGATGGTGGTGTTGGCTCTATGGGCCCTCCGGCAGCTGTGGGAGGCAGTCAGCATGGCTCCAGATACCTGTGACCCCTAGCAGAATGTTATGGGGCCACTCCGTACCTTCCAGCTGCTGTCTTTGCTGCACCCTCTTGTTACCATGGTTATTAGATGGCGGGCAGAATAATGGACTCCACAGTGTATAATACTTCCAAAGATTTAGTGGTCTCCTCAGATGTGCATTTCTATCTTATTTTATGTATATTCATAACTCTTATAAGCAGGCAGCTCATATCACTGATATATTCTATATATTATAGAATCTTTATCCTCCTCCTGTTCAGGCAGAATCGTGTACATGAAGGGTTAATCCTCCCTCACTTTGGTAGGATTCATTATAATGGACGATTCCCCCTCCCACCATGAGATGGCAGCACGTCAGTTCGCGCTCGCTTTTCAGCAGGCCGTCTTGCCTCGGGTGACGTCCCACTCAGCGCGTGAGCCCTTTTACTGGGCATGCGCACTAGGTCCGGCCTTTTCCCAGTTCTCCGGCGCCGTAACCAGCGCTGTGACTCTCCGGTCCTCGCCTTGACGGGACAAAATCCGCAGAAATGGTCAGTACCGGGGCCCGATACCGGCAGCGATCGGTGCCTGAGTGTCCCCCGCAGTGTGCCCGCCGCTCTGTCGCCCCGGCCCCGCGGTTTTAGGTGCGGATGGTGATAGATTGTGGCCGGGGCCGCTCGGCTTCCAGCGTGGCCTAATGGCTGCTGTGGTGTCAGGCGGCGGCCTAGTGCTGCCGCTGCGGCTCTGCGCCCCCGTGTGAACTGTCACTGCTGCAGTGTCCGCTATCTGCTACAGTGTGTTATATATAATGTCTACTGGTTTATGTGGTGGTAGTGGCTGCGGTACTGCATGTAGTGTGCACTATGTCCTATAGGCAGGTAACGCAGTGTGTACAGGCTCTTACTACAGGCGGCGTTTGTGCAGTGTGGATAATTATTTTATAATTCTATTGTGTGACCAGATCCTGGGGGGCCCTGATGGTACTATAGGGGGGGGGGGGGGGGTCAGTCCATGCTGTTACTATAGGGGGGAGCACATAGCGGGGTCTGTCCATGCTGTTACTATAGGGGGAGCAAATAATACTGGGGCCCTGATGTTACTATAGAGGGGGGGGGGGTCAGTCCATGCTGTTACTATAGGGGGGCACCTAGTGGGGTCAGTCCATGCTGTCACTATAGGGGGGGCACCTAGTGGGGTCAGTCCATGCTGTCACAATAGGGGGGGCACCTAGTGGGGTCAGTCCATGCTGTCACTATAGGGGGGGCACCTAGTGGGGTCAGTCCATGCTGTCACTATAGGGGGGGCACCTAGTGGGGTCAGTCCATGCTGTCACTATAGGGGGGGCACCTAGTGGGGTCAGTCCATGCTGTCACTATAGGGGGGGCACCTAGTGGGGTCAGTCCATGCTGTCACTATAGGGGGGGCACCTAGTGGGGTCAGTCCATGCTGTCACTATAGGGGGGGCACCTAGTGGGGTCAGTCCATGCTGTCACTATAGGGGGGGCACCTAGTGGGGTCAGTCCATGCTGTCACTATAGGGGGGGCACCTAGTGGGGTCAGTCCATGCTGTCACTATAGGGGGGGCACCTAGTGGGGTCAGTCCATGCTGTCACTATAGGGGGGGCAAATAATACTGGGGCCCCTGATGTTACTATAGGGGGGGGGGTCAGTCCATGCTGTCACTATAGGGGGGGCACCTAGTGGGGTCAGTCCATGCTGTCACTATAGGGGGGGCACCTAGTGGGTTCAGTCCATGCTGTAACTATAGGGGGGGCAAATAATACTGGGGCCCCTGATGTTACTATAGGGGGGGGGGTCAGTCCATGCTGTCACTGTAGGGGGGGCACATAATATTGGGGGGCCCTGATGTTACTATAGGGGAGCACATAGTGGGTTCTGTCCATGCTGTTACTATAGGAAGCACTTAGTGGGGTCCGTCCATGCTGTTACTATAGGGGGGGTGCACATAGCGGGGTCCGTCCATGCTGTTACTATAGGGGGGACACATAGCAGGGTCAGTCCATGCTGTTACTATAGGGGGGGGGGGAGCACATAGTGGGGTCTGTCCATGCTGTTACTATAGTGGGGTCACATAGCAGGGTCAGTCCATGCTGTTACTGTAGGGGTGGGGGGGCACATAGCGGGGTCTGTCCATGCTGTTGCTATAGGGGGGACACATAGCAGGGTCAGTCTGTGCTGTGAGTCTATGGGGGCACATCGTACCATCAGTCCCTGCTCTTCCCCTAAGGGTCACTCATTATTATTGGCTGTGATGTGATTCTTGGGGCACACAATACTGCTGGGCCCTGATGCATGTTCTGTGAGTGGTCACATGACGTCTTTAGCCTGTATGTATATGTAGCGTTAGGTTCCCTGGTACATTAGGCTGCAGGTCCTCCTCATGTACTGACTCTCTCCTACGGCTCCGTTCACATGTGTTCTATGACAGCAGGAAAGATGGAGCTGAGGAGCCGGTCCCCCTGGACCCCAGTCACTTATAGGGGGCTCTGCCGCGCTGATGGGGTGGATGGGGCTCTGCCGCGCTGATGGGGTGGATGGGGCTCTGCCGCGCTGATGGGGTGGATGGGGCTCTGCCGCGCTGATGGGGTGGATGGGGCTCTGCCGCGCTGATGGGGTGGATGGGGCTCTGCCGCGCTGATGGGGTGGATGGGGCTCTGTCGCGCTGCTCTTCCCATCCCCTCTGGCAGATTCTGCAGTGGAGTCACAGATGTGACCAGAACCTCACACACACGCGTCACTCCGCCTCCCCCGATCAGATTTGTCGTGTTCACGCTGTGTGTGGTTCTTCACTTGTATCATAAATGTTTGGTGTGAGGATTTCCTGCTCCGATCATGGGGACTGTAACATACGCTGCGTCACAGTATCAGGGGGTGATACTCTGCACTATGTGACCTTTCATTATTACAGATCTGCTCACAGAGCGCCCTCTTCAGGACGCCCGCCCTCATACCGTGCACATTGTATAGGAGGCGCCCGAGCACAGATCTGCAGAGGCCGTGGTCCTGTGCGTTGGCCTGTACTGTCCGTGTGTAGGGGGTGTATGGGGGTAACCATACTGTGTAACACCTCGTTGATTCTGTGTCATTTCTTCATACTTTTAGGGGTTCGTTAAAGTTGTGAAGAACAAGGCCTACTTCAAGCGCTACCAGGTCAAGTTCCGCAGAAGGAGAGGTGAGTGGGGTCCTGAGACTTTACCTACTTATACATGGGGCCTTGGTGGATATGGGCAGCGCCTGTGACGTACCGATACCGCATCGTTATAAGATACAGCGTCAGTGCTGACCCGGCTCTCAGCTCACGGTCTACAAGGTTCCCGGTCTATGATTTTGCTGACGTAACTTTTTTTTTTCCTCCTTAGAGGGCAAGACTGACTACTATGCCCGCAAGAGACTGGTCGTCCAGGACAAGAACAAGTACAATACACCTAAGTACAGGATGATTGTGCGCGTCACCAACAGGGACATCATCTGCCAGGTACGTCCAGCTAGAACACAGGTGTCAAACTCTGACCCTCCAGCTGTTAAGACTACAATTCCCATCATGCCTAGAGAGCTAAAGGTTTGGCTGCCCTGGCATGATGGGAAAACTCCCCGTCCTGACACATTCTGTGCATGGAGGGAGCTGCAATAAGTGACCCGTCTTATCTATTAGTGTTAGCATGGACCTAGCGAATTCTGGTCACCGTAGATTGTTGGCTTAAAGGGCTATTCCGGCCAAAACTTACTGTTGATCTCTCCAGTAGGGATTCAGTTAGGACACATGGCATCACATTTCTTGGTCGGTAGGGTGCCATATACTGGGACCCCCGCTAATCTCTAAGAATGAGGGGACAGAGGTGCTTGGCCAAACATCATGTGCCCCTTGGTTCAGCTCTGCTTGTGGAGCTGAAGCCCATTGTGTACGGCTACACTGAGACTGTGCAGATCTGTATACCTCTTGCATGCGGCATTTAGCTGAGCGCTTCTGCTCCTTCATTTTAGCGATCAGCTGTATTGGGGGTCTCAGCTCCTAGACCCCCAGCTGAACAAAACTTTAGGTTTGTTGAACTGCTAAATGTAAAGGCACGGTCCTGACGTCCATTGTCTGACAAGGTGGCGTATGTTTTAGGTGCACTGTGTATAGCAAACTCAGCTGCTTGGTGCGAATAATTTTAGTACAAAACCAAAATTGTTGCAGCAAATCTGGGCCACAGTGTGATAAAGGCGACTGATGGAGGGCGAGGTAGAGCTGCGGGATGCCGCCTCTAGAGACGAGTCAGATTTGTTCTGTTTCGTACCAAGTAAAACTGTTCTACGCTCCTCTCACTCAGACTGACAGCTCCGTGTACAGGGAGGAGACCGCCTCGGCACCACCTGGGAAACATGGATCCCGCCATAGCTCGCTCTATATCTTCCAGGCAGTCTCCTCCCTGTGCACGGAGCCGGCAGTCTGAGCGAGAGGAGCGTAGAACAGTTTTACTTCTTACGAAACAGAACAAACCTGATTTGCGCTGTCACCTCCAACACCTAAGTTAGAAAGATAAAGCAGATTTGGAATAAGCGCTGTATAATCTACTTATATGTTTTTGCATTCTTCTTGCTTTAAGCCACAAATGAAAGAGTCTAAGTAGTCCCCTCCGTTATATATATTAGGGAACCGAGGGGTCCCCTCCGATATATATTCGGGAGCCGAGGGGTCCCCTCCGTTTTATATATATATTCGGGAGCCGAGGGGTCCCCTCCGTTATATATATTCGGGAGCCGAGGGGTCCCCTCCGTTTTAATGTTTATGTGTATGTGTCCCCTCCGTTATATATATTAGGGAGCCGAGGGGTCCCCTCCGTTTTAATGTGTATGTGTCCCCTCCGTTATTTATATTCGGGAGCCGAGGGGTCCTCCGCGTCAGAATCCTTTTCCTACCTACAGATGACTTCAATGTTTGCTGGAGCAGCGTGACACCCCTAGGAGTGAATGGAGTCAGGGGTGTCGCACTATTGCATTGGCTGAAACACCTGAACCCTTTCTGTAGAGGAGTGTGTCGCCCTAATCTAGTGTCTGTCACCTATCTGCAGCTTGCTTAAGTTTCTGAGTAGGTTAATAGTTGTAAGTTTTAGTAATCTGTATCCTCTAGCAGACGTCTTAAAACCCCTGAAGATTAGGCCTTGGGGCTGTGACTTCTGGCGTCCCGTATGACCAGTCCTCAGCTTATAGTTAGTGGCGGGCTGCTGCAGGTTACGTTGTTCAGACATGATGATTCTTGTCAACTTGGCATACACCTGACAAGTCGGCCACAGTGTGGGCACGCTCGTCTTCTCACCTCTGATCCGCAGGAACTATGCTAAATCTATTGACTGATTCTTGCTGCTTTTTTTTTCACAGATTGCCTACGCCAAAATTGAAGGAGACACAATTGTCTGTGCAGCATATTCCCATGAACTGCCCAAGTACGGTGTCAAGGCCGGGCTGACAAACTATGCTGCTGCTTATTGCACAGGACTGCTGCTGGCCCGCAGGGTAGGTGACACTATGATTGGAGGGGAGCCGCTCTGCATAGTCTAGCTGTGTCCTCGCTCCTGGCAGGATAGTAGATGATGCTGGATTACAGGATCTCATGTGATGTCAGTGGATTTCAGTCAAACAATAGGAATGCTAAGACAAAGATGTGCTAGATCCAGTGACTTGTTAACGATGAAACGGCGGGGTGGGTCACCAGTTCTGGTGTCTGATGGGTGGAGTAAAACATAGTAAATAGGGCTGAAAGAAGACAAGAGTCCATCAGGTTCAACCTAGGGGAAGGCAAAAATCCCTATAAGGCTGATGATGATGATGATTTCCCCATCACAGGGAGAAAATTCCTTCCCGACTCCGATGGCGATCAGAATAATCCCTGGATCAACGTATCACCAGAAATCTAATGCCCATGCAATATGATATTGTTTAAGAAAAGCATCCCGGCCTCCCTTGTACATATAATATAATATAATGAATTGGCCATAATATGTGGCAGAGGTCCACAGTCTTACCGCTCATACAGTAAAGAATCTGCTTTGATGTGAAATCTTTCCTCTAGACGTAGAGGATGCCCCCTTGTCATGGTTACAGACCTAGGAGTAGGAGATCGCCACAAAGATCTCTGTAATGTCCATTCATATATTTGTACATCAGATCGCACCTAAGACGTTGTTTTTCTTTTTTTTTTTCCCTAGTGTAAATAACCCCAGGTGTGATAACCTGTCCTGGTCCTGTAACCCACCTCCCCTTCCCTTAATTACCTTTGTCGCCCTCCTCTGCACCCGCTCCAGTTCAGTAGTGTCCTTCTTTACTGATGCTGTACACAGTATATATCATGTGTGGTCTGACCAGTGATTTATAAAGAGCAAAAACTATGTTCTCATCTTAGAGTCACTGTCGTATTTTTTTTTGCAGAAATCAATAGTCCAGGCGATTTTAAGAAACTTTGTAATTGGGCTTATTAGCCAAATCTGCCATTATCTGCATGTAAAAAGCCTTTTCCCAGGTCCCCCCCCCCCCTCCTTCCTCTTTTTCATCCACTCTGAAAAATCTGAAAATTGTGACTTGTTGCAGGAGTTGACCCTGTCTGCTCTATGGAGAGGGGAGGGGGGAGGAGGAAGGAGGGAGTTAGCCGGCAGCAGAAAGCAGATAACAGAGGATTACAGGCACGGAGCTGGGTGACAGCTGTAATCCGAGCTCAGACTGGTCACTGGTGATTGTCACAGGAGATATCCCGTGAGGGGTTTGTAGATTAACTCTTTGTTGTCCTGTTTTGGTCTTTTCTTTAGCTCTCTCCATAGAACAATGAAGACAGGGGGGAGAGCTTCAAACTGCTTTTTCATGATAAAAATGCATTTTTCGGATAATAAACCCAATTACAAAGTTTCTTAAAATCGCCTGGACTATTGATTTCTGCAAAAAAAAAATTCACGACAGTGACACTTTAAGCATCTTGGCCGCTTTTGATGCCCCCCATTTTATTAGCCTTGGCAGCTGCTGCCTGGCACTGATACCTATAGATGAGGTATCTGTCCACCAATACCCCCAGCTCCTTTCCGGCAGCAGTTTTACCCAGTGTTTTATTATTTAGCACATAACTGTACTTATTATTTCTACGGCCCAGACTGATCCTTATGGTGAAATGTCCTTCCCATTAGTCCACTTATGTTTCCGGCAGCACCTGAATATTGTCTCTGCTGAAACCCCATTGTCTCTATACTGAGTTCCACTTTTCCCATAACTGTCAAAAAAGAAATATCTATATCTATCTATCTTTTTTTTTTTTTTTTTTTTTTTTTTTTTTTTTTTTTTTTTTTTGTCCGATAGTAATGGCTTACTTTTTTTTTTTAACTCCGCTTTTAGCTTTTGAACAAGTTCGGCCTGGACAAAGTCTATGAAGGCCAAGTGGACGTCACTGGTGATGAGTATAATGTGGAAAGCATTGACGGACAGCCTGGCGCCTTCACCTGTTACCTGGACGCCGGCCTCACCAGAACCACAACCGGAAACAGAGTCTTTGGTGCCCTGAAGGGAGCCGTAGACGGTGGCCTCTCCATTCCCCACAGGTGAGCGGTGGTACATGAATCTGGATATAAACGTGCAGCGTACGGGTCACACTCCTGCGCTAGTCGCTCTGCAGACGTCAGTCCAAGGGGTTTTTTTTACTTTTTTGACACTAACCGCACACACAGGCGTATATGATTATTCCTATTACATGGCCTGATGTCATGGCCTGAGGTCGTGCGAGGATGCTGAGGAGCTTGTGGTGCTTTTACAATGCTTGATAAATCGTGCAGAAATTCCAATTTCTCTCCTGTTTAGAGTTGTGCAGCCATTAGAGTAGCAGTTCACAAAATGTTTCATCTGCATCTTATACTATTGTCTTGATGTAATCTATTGGCATCATGTTATAGAGCAGGAAGGGCTGAGCAGAGTGACATATATCATTGTGGGACAAAATTTAATGTAACTTGTAACATGTTGAGTGAAATTCCTGTTATGTAATAAGGAGTCCAGTGGGCGGAGTCACTCAATGGACTGGACTTTTTTTTTTTTTTTAACCTGGAAACATCAGATATCACTAAATTATGTTATACTGAAGCTTTTCCCATATAGATATATATCATTCCACTCAGCTCCTCCAGCTCTGTAACATGATGCTGATAGCTTAGGAAGCATTTTAGGGTGACATGGGAGCAAAAAGTGTTCTATGATATGTGGCCAGTACTCGGGCTGTATGATCGGGGCTGCTCTATGATGCGGCCCCTTAAATCCAGCATGTCCTCTGTTTTCTCAGTATCGGTAGTAGAACTGAGATTTGTAGGAATTGTCAGTGTGATTGTGAACTCTTCATGTGAGGCTCCCGCGTCCTCGGATGACCCGTTTCTGATCATGTGCCCTGACCATATGGCATATGTGCATCTGTACTGTGGCATCTGGTAAACTTTTTTTTTTTTTCTTCCCCTCAGCACAAAACGATTCCCCGGCTTCGATTCAGAGAGCAAAGAGTTCAACGCTGAAGTTCACCGCAAACACATACTGGGCCAGAACATAGCGGAGTACATGCGTCTTCTTATAGAGGAGGATGAGGATGCGTACAAGAAGCAGTTCTCTCAGTACATCAAGAACGGCATCACAGCTGACTTGGTATGTGTGCTGCCCCAATGTGCCGGCTGTGTATATAGATCACTCTATGGCTCCTGTCCGAGACCAGAGCTGCGTACAGGACCTGCTGCCTGCTCAGCCAATCACCAGCCGAGATGGGACAACGCTGCAGGGGCTGCACTAAGTTTCTCGTCTTGGAAATAGGAAGTCAACAAATGAATGAAAGAGCAGACAGATGAACCATAGCTGCAGAAAACTGGAGATATGGCTGCATTATTTTTAATTTTTACATGTGGGCCCACTACTTACTGTGTCCGAAGTGACTGCTGCTCAGCCAATCGCTGGCTGCGGTGATGTCCTGGTGATTGGCTGAGTGGCCAGTTCAAGTGGCCCAAAGCTAACAGGACCTCAGGCAGAGTGAAGTTATGGGTTGGTTCTCGTGTTTTTTTTTTTTTTTTTTTTGCAGTCATCAGTTATAGGCCATACATTGCTATTACACAAAGCGATGCCTGTCACCCCTTGCAGAATCTGCTTAATGCAGGTCATCACTGCCTGTGTGCCCACCGTATAGCTCTGGGTTGATGACCACTTTTTAAAGCTACTCTGTACCCAAAATCTGATTCTTCCCCCCCCCTTGTACCTTCAGATAGCTGCTTTTAATGCTAGATATGTCCTGGGTTCCCTTCGGAACGTGATGCAGGTATCGTCCTAAAAAACTTTTGAACTGGCAGTAGGGATGTCACGATACCAGAATTTTGAGTTCGATACCAATACCAACTTTTTTATTTCGATACTCAATACCATTTCGATACTTGATTCAATATAATGCTGTTTTCTGATTCCCATAACTTTTAAAATCTTTCAGCCGGTAGGGCTGTCTGAGAGTCTTTTTTTAGTGCGCAGTGATTTGCAGCTTTGATTGGTACCGTGTTTGCATATATGACTTTTTTGGTGCAAACGCTGTATACTGTGCGAGATTGGGAAGGTAGTATGGCTGACACACAGTATAGTATGTTGGGGGTAGTAGTTGTATGGCTGACACACAGTATAGTATGTTGGGGGTAGTAGTTGTATGGCTGACACACAGTATAGTATGTTGGGGGTAGTAGTTGTATGGCTGACACACAGTATAGTATGTTGGGGGTAGTAGTTGTATGGCTGACTCACAGTATAGTAGGTTGGGGGTAGTAGTAGTATGGCTGACTCACAGTATAGTAGGTTGGGGGTAGTAGTAGTATGGCAGATGCACAGTATAGTAGGTTGGGGGTAGTAGTAGTATGGCAGATGCACAGTATAGTAGGTTGGGGGTAGTAGTATGGCAAATGCACAGTATAGTATGACTGGGGTAGTAGTAGTATGGCAGATGCACAGTATAGTAGGTTGGGGGTAGTAGTATGGCTGACACATAACATTAGTATAGTATATTGGGGATAGTAGTTGTATGGTTGACACATAACATTAGTATAGTATATTGGGGATAGTAGTTGTATGGTTGACACATAGCTATACAACTACTATCCCCAACATACTATACTAGTGCTGACCCAGCACTAGTATAGTACATTGGGGATAGTAATAGTTGTAGTGGAGCAGAACCCTCACCTCCTGCTCCGTGCTGCCCGGTCCCGGCATCACTCCTGCCTCCCTCCTCGTTGTGACTCCCAGCCCCCGCACCACACAGGCCGCAGCCTCCTCACTACGGGACAATCTCTAAAGCCATCGGCTGAGGCGCACGGAGCGGCTCGGATGCTGCTGACACAGCGGCATCTACACAGTTAAATAGCCGGTGTAACTGTGTAGATGCCGCTGTAACTGTGTAGATGCCGCTGTGAAGTGTCAGCACTCAGCAGCATCCGAGCTGCTCCGTACGCCGCAGCCGATGGCTTTGGAGATTGTCCCGTAGTGAGGAGGCTGCGGCCTGTGTGCGGGGGCTGGGAGTCACAACGGAGCACAGCCCAGTATAAATACCGCTCCATTAGTGACAGCGGCATGCCGTACCCGGACGGCCCGCGCAGGTTGCAGACCAGGGGTCGGCCCGTGGGAAGTGTGGGGTTAACCCCCGGCCGTGACACATGTGCAGTGGCACGCTGGCTCACTAACCTGCTTGACCGGGCAGCATGGAGATGGAGCAGAAGTTGGTGAGCCGCGTGGGGGAGAGAGATGACACCGGGACCAGGCAGCATGGAGAAGGAGTTGGTGAGCTGCGCGGGGGCACACAGAGAACACGGCCGGCGCTCAGATAGCCGCCGACCGTGTTCTCTGCACTATACTCTATGTTAAGCTGCGCTATTGCACATCTTAACATAAAGTTAAACCGTTTTTTTGCCCAGAATATCGATATTAGTATCGATATTTCGGTGCATCACTAACTGGCAGCCCCGTGCCAAATGGCCGTGGCCTAGATTGTGTATGCATTAGGCCGGCACACACTCTCTGTCCCTCCTCCCCGGGAACATTAGAAGCCACATTAACCACATGTGGCTCGATCTGTACTGATTTTGTGAAGTTTGCACACAGCATTATTACTAGTGTTGGTGCACATTCCCACCTTGTGCGATTAGTCTGTACATGGACAATGTGCTACAGACCAGAATTCCTTGCACCAACGCTTATGCCGGATCCGAAACAGTTGTTGTGTCAGTGCAATAACACGAAGATTTAATAAGTTTCAGAGCTCCCGGCATCATAATGAATGATGAATGAAGGATTTCTGCCTTCCAGTCTCTATCACATTGTCCATGCGCGGACTGTAATCGCAGAGTGTGAATGTGCCCCAACACTTGCTGCTATTGAGGTGACCCTTGTGATCTCTGCTCTGCGGTCACTGCTGACTACACAGGACAACCTCCACCTGAGCCCAAGGAGCGGAGTCTCGGCTTTTACCTTTCCTGTTGGTACTTGGGTCAGTCTGAGCAAAAAGTCTTGTTACTAGAAATTTCTATTCTTAACTGCGCACCATTTGTTTGAGATTTTTGGTCTTTATAGACTTAAAGTTTGTGGTTTTTTACTTTCTGGAAGTATAACTGTAGTGAGCGGCACAGTGTATGCGTTACACCCGTCCAGGCCAGAGATGCAGGTGGGTGCAGGGGCTGCGCTCCAGTACCATGATCTAGTACCTGCCGTAAGAGTGGCGCATCATCAGCAGTCTGTGCTGTCTAGATTAGGGGCTTCTCTTCATTGCAGCACAGTCTGTAAAATCGTGAAACCTAATGTAATTGCTGCGTTGATGGAAATGCTCTGTGGTCGGTTCTCACTGGATTCTTTATCTTCACAGATGGAAGAAATGTACAAAAAGGCCCACTCCTCCATCCGAGAGAACCCAGTCCACGAAAAGAAGCCCGAGAGAGAAGTCAAAAAGAAGAGGTATGTGGTGATATGGCAGCTGAATTATAACCCGCCCTATAGTACACAAACCTGACTGGACTTGTAGGACCTTGTTACACAGGGCGTAATGGCCGATTATCAGCCAGGAGGGTCGCAAGAAACGCATCTGCGGCCGCTCGACCCGTGTGAAGGTGATTTATAACCATGCTGTCAGTTTCTGTATCACAGAACATTATACTTACCGCTGCTGTCATGCAGCATCCTATTCTCAGTCTCTTGTCCAGCTGCTGTTAAGGTCCGCCTCCTGTGACTGTCAATCATTCTGGAGGTGGCAGGGCCTGAAGGCAGTGGCTGGACGGGAGAGCAGGACAAACAGGATGCCGGATCACAGTAGCAGCACACTAGGTAAGTATGTACTGCTGCGTGATATGGAAGCATGGATCTATGTATATCTGTGCTGTCAGTTTCCATGGCTGCATGAATGACATGGATTGTTCGTGAAGCCCGGCCACTAGATTTCTCCTGTAGTGTAAAGGCGCCGCTCACTGACTGGCGCTCACTTCTGGTCACCTGCAGCTGAGCAATCCTCCTTAGCGGACCCTTGCTGTCACTCAAGACTTTTGACCAGTCACTGTATTGGGGTTTCAAACCTCTACTGGGTGAATAAATATGCAGCTCTTACACTGGTTCACAGCAGGAGAGAGGGCTCAGTATTGAATCTATTGCCTGCAGTCAGCTGGGGAGAGAAGCGATCAGATCAGTCACCTGACTCCCAACACCAATAAGGTTTACCTGGCAGTTTTTTCTTTGACACTTTAACCCTGTACTGCCCAGACTCCCAACTACTTGGAGTGGTGTCTTGCTTGGCCCTTAGCGTTCTGTAATATCCTAAAGACCTATGTCTCCACTCTTCCCTTGGCGGCTAAGCTTAGCTTATGGGTGACGTTGGTGGCAATCCATCCCGTCCTATAGCTCACATAGACCATGATGGATGGGTTGTTTTCAGCACTTTACAATGCTGCGACATGTAGCAGTATTGCAGCATCTCTATAATCTATAATAATCTCTTCCAGGTGGAACCGTGCCAAATTGTCTCTGGCACAAAAGAGAGACCGCATCGCTCAGAAAAAAGCCAGCTATCTCCGGGCTCAGGAGAAGATTACAGACAGCTAAACTGGGCGTCTTGCAGTTTTCTATACAAGTCTTGTGAAAATAAATCTATTCACTAAAAAAAAAAACGGTCTCTACTGTGTGATTGGCGGATGGGGCGCTGATAGTCAGCAGCAGCTGGGAAAAGGGGGTCCTCTGACTGCTGGGCCTAAAGTAGGACCCCCCCTCACTGTAACTCAATGAGAAATGGTTATGCTGTCCTCCCTACTTACAGCCTGTGTGAGCTGCCCTCCATGTATGCTCTCCTCCCTGTCTACAGCCTGTGTAAGCTGCCCTCCATGTATCCTCTCCTCCCTATATACAGCCTGTGTGAGCTGCCCTCCCTGTATGCTCTCCTCCCTATATACAGCCTGTGTGAGCTGCCCTCCATGTATGCTCTCCTCCCTATATACAGCCTATGTGATCTGCTCTCCCTATATACAGCCTGTGTGATATGCTCTCCCCCTATATACAGCCTATGTGACCTGCTCTCCCCTATATACAGCCTATGTGACCTGCTCTCCCCACTATATACAGCCTGTGTGAGCTGCTCTCCCCACTATATACAGCTGTGTGAGCTGCCCTCCATGTATGCTCTCCTGCCTATATACATCCTGTGAGCTGCCCTCCATGTATGCTATCCCCCTATATACAGCCTGTGTGAGCTGCTCTCCTCCCTATATACAGCTGTGTGAGCTGCCCTCCATGTATGCTCTCCTCCCTATCACCAGCCTGTGTGATCTGCCCTCCATATATGCTCTCCTCCCTATATACATCCTGTGTGAGCTGCCCTCCATGTATGCTCTCCTCCCTATATACAGTCTGTGTGAGCTGCCCTCCATGTATGCTCTCCTCCCTATATACAGCCTGTGTGAGCTGTCCTCCATGTATGCTCTCCTCCCTATATACAGCCTGTGTGAGCTGTCCTCCATATATGTTCTCCTCCCTATAATCTGAGGTGGTATGTAACATATCTGAGTGATTTCTCTCATGTTGCGGCTAAAGAGAAGAGTTTTGTGGAAAATTTCTAATGAATATATATATATTTTTTTAATTTGCATCCGGACAGCAAGTGAACAACAAAGCTGTGTAATGGAGTCTATGGGCTGTAATGTGACACTGTACACTAGGTGTAATGTGTATTCAAGCAGGGATGGGAGGGGGAGCAAGGAGGTGTTGCACCTAGATTGACATGGTACAGCCCATGTGTCGGCCATAGATTGACATGGTACAGCCCATGTGTCGGCCATAGATTGACATGGTACAGCCCATGTGTCGGCCATAGTCATGGGATCTCTGTGTATTCTGCCGATGCTGTAACTACTCTGCAAAACTGCAACTTATCTGTCTAGTGTGCATTTACCCTTAGACCCCCTGACACACCTCTATAGTATCTCTGGGTGTTGGAACATGCTGCCAGCACATATGCCTGTAAAGATGCCGCTACCTGGTTTAGGCCGTGGCATCTGCCCCTATAGGCCATTGATGGGATGTCCGTCCATCAACCTCCCAGAAACCATGGAGATGGGGAAACAATGATGGACGGATGACTCTTTGCTATAGACATAAACTGGATCCATCTTTATCCTTTGTGTCTAGCAGCTTTTCATCTTCTGCACTTAGAGCTATTCCACAGCCGGGACAGTAGAGGGCGCCACCTGCACAGTGTCTGCAGTAATGCAGCAGGTCTGGAGGAGAGGGCTCACCTGGTGTCATTTGGGGTGGGGTGGGGGGGTTCTATTCTGTGTGGCGGTCCTCCAGAGATGAATAAGTCACTGCCCCCTCTCACTGACCAGCGCTGCCAGGAGGGGGCGCCCCTCTCGCCTGGGATTTGTACAGGCATCAGAATATATAAAAAGGTAAAGATTCTGCAGCTGTTGCAGCACTACAACTCCCATCATTCCCTGACAGTATTCAGTGTGATCTAATGCAGTAATCTGTAACCTATAGCTTTTGAGCTGTTGCAGTACTACAACTCCCATCATGCCTCGGTATTGTCACTCAGCACAGACATGTTTGTTCTCCCGTTTATATCCAGAATAAGTGCTGTGCATATCCATCTGTTCTCTGTGGGGGGCGCTGACCATTTCCGAGCTCTGACCTCAGCAACTACTGCGGCTCCTATAGAGGTGCACCATTCTCCCAGCAGTGTGACCCCCTAGCTATCCCCAGATCAGCCAGCAGAGGGCGACACCTGCACAGCTATCCCCAGATCAGCCGGCAGAGGGCGACACCTGCACAGCTATCCCCAGATCAGCCAGCACAGGGCAACACCTGCATAGCTATCCCCAGATCAGCCAGCAGAGGGCGACACATGCACAGCTATCCCCAGATCAGCCAGCACAGGGTAACACCTGCACAGCTATCCCCAGATTAGCCTGCAGAGGGCAACACCTGCACAGCTATCCCCAGATTAGCCTGCAGAGGGCAACACCTGCACAGCTATCCCCAGATCAGCCTGCAGAGGGCGACACCTGCACAGCTATCCCCAGATCAGCCTGCAGAGGTCGACACCTGCACAGCTATCCCCAGATCAGCCAGCACAGGGCAACACCTGCACAGCTATCCCCAGATCAGCCTGCAGAGAGCGACACCTGCACAGCTATCCCCAGATCAGCCAGCAGAGGGCGACACCTGCACAGCTATCCCCAGATCAGCCTGCAAAGAGCGACACCTGCACAGCTATCCCCAGATCAGCCAGCAGAGGGCAACACCTGCACAGCTATCCCCAGATCAGCCAGCAGAGGGCGACACCTGCACAGCTATCCCCAGATCAGCCTGCAGAGGGCGACACCTGCACAGCTATCCCCCAAATCAGCCGGCAGAGGGCGACACCTGCACAGCTATCCCCCAGATCAGCCTGCAGAGGCCGACACCTGCACAGCTATCCCCAGATCAGCCAGCAGAGGGCAACACCTGCACAGCTATCCCCAGATTAGCCTGCAGAGGGCAACACCTGCACAGCTATCCCCAGATTAGCCTGCAGAGGGCAACACCTGCACAGCTATCCCCAGATCAGCCTGCAGAGGGCGACACCTGCACAGCTATCCCCAGATCAGCCTGCAGAGGTCGACACCTGCACAGCTATCCCCAGATCAGCCAGCACAGGGCAACACCTGCACAGCTATCCCCAGATCAGCCTGCAGAGAGCGACACCTGCACAGCTATCCCCAGATCAGCCAGCAGAGGGCGACACCTGCACAGCTATCCCCAGATCAGCCTGCACAGAGCGACACCTGCACAGCTATCCCCAGATCAGCCAGCAGAGGGCAACACCTGCACAGCTATCCCCAGATCAGCCAGCAGAGGGCGACACCTGCACAGCTATCCCCAGATCAGCCTGCAGAGGGCGACACCTGCACAGCTATCCCCCAAATCAGCCGGCAGAGGGCGACACCTGCACAGCTATCCCCCAGATCAGCCTGCAGAGGCCGACACCTGCACAGCTATCCCCAGATCAGCCAGCAGAGGGCAACACCTGCACAGCTATCCCCAGATCAGCCTGCAGAGGGCGACACCTGCAAAGCTATCCCCAGATCAGCCTGCAGAGGGCGACACCTGCACAGCTATCCCCAGATCAGCCTGCAGAGGGCGACACCTGCACAGCTATCCCCAGATCAGCCTGCAGAGGTCGACACCTGCACAGCTATCCCCAGATCAGCCTGCAGAGGGCGACACCTGAACAGCTATCCCCAGATCAGCCTGCAGAGGTCGACACCTGCACAGCTATCCCCCAAATCAGCCGGCAGAGGGCGACACCTGCACAGCTATCCCCAGATCAGCCTGCAGAGAGCTCGCACTCTTCCCTATGGACAGATACTTATTTTTTTTTTCTCCTAATTGAGCATTTTGTGGCCTCCAAGACTCCAATACCCATAGACCCCTATGGCCCCCCGCTCTGTAATCATCAGGGGCAAGAACCCCCAAACAGCCGTCTACATGGGGGGGGGGGGGGCTCCGTATAGAAGAGGTTCTGACAATACTCTTATAAGGATTTTGCATTGGCTTGGATTGATACTACCCCAATAGGGGGCACTAGAGAGTTATCCTGGAGATGAGTTAGTTCTCGTACAGACGATCATATACAATATGAAATATTAAATATTTTCTGAAGGAAAATGTGGAAAGAATCGATCGGGCGGAATCCATTTAATAAAACATGGGATTTATGGGCTGGAGAGTGGTCTGTCCGGCCGCGTCAGGGGGTCACTGGTTCTTATTCCGGGTTATTTATTATTTATAAGGAAGATGAAGAGTATTATTGTATTACCGTATATTGACAGATGCATCGACGGAAAAAGCTGCATGTAATGTGATCAGAACTGCGATTCTCAGAGCGGGAGGGGCGGACATCCCCCAGCTGCCCCAGATCCAATCGGCTAGCCTGGTATATCCGGCATTGGCTCGGGGAGCTTGTTGCATCGGTTGTATTAGCGTCCTTAAGGTGCACATTCAGTTGAATACAATGGCTGTGCAGGGAGCTGTCGGCCGCTCTGGGCTCCTGGCGTCTTGTCAGCTTCGTACCCCCAAACCCCGCACTCAGTCAGAGACACGGACTGGGGGCACAGAAGAAGGAAGGACAATGAGGACGGACACATAGAGCACCAGGCTCTTCCTACTGACACACAGGAGGGGCTTATATTGTGCTGCGGTGTAGTACCTGGTGCTGATGGGGAGGTGTACTGTGTATATGATGGTTCAGGCCATCTTGAAGACCTCTCAAAGCCACAACTTGCAGAATCTACCAGACAAACACTTGAGGCTTCTCTCTCATACAGTAGAGGCGTCCTCTGTGACCCCATATGGTAGTTAGGTCTCCTGCTTGTCCCCCATACAGTAGTTAGGCCCCCTTTGTGCCCCATATAGTAGATAGGCCCCTCTGTGCATTCATATAGTAATTACCTATCTGCCCTCCTATAGTGGTTAGGCCCCCATGTGCCCCCTGTATAGCAGTTAGGCATCTCTGTGCATATAATATCCTCTATGTAGGCATCAGTCTGTAGGTAATCACCCCTGGAAGTTAATAAAGTCCCCCTTTAGTATGCAATCAAGGGAGAAAGCGATGGATCCAGCATTCAATAAAACTTGTGAACTTTATTACAACAAGACACAAAGTCCTCCTTTAGTCTATTGCCCCAAGTGTAGTCCCCCCTTTAGTAGAAATCCTCTACTCAGTATATGGCCCCCAGTGTAGTCCCCCCTTTAGTAGAAAGCCTCTACTCAGTATATGGCCCCCAGTGTAGTCCCCCCTTTAGTAGAAAGCCTCTACTCAGTATATGGCCCCCAGTGTAGTCCCCCCTTACTGGGGGCCATATACTGAGTAAGGGCCATCTACTAAGGGGGGAACTTTACTGGGGGCCATATACTGAGTGGAGGCCATTTACTTAACTTCCCCCTTTAGTACATGGCCTCCACTTAGTATATGGCTCCAGTGTAGTTCCCCTTTAGTACATGGCCCCCACTCAGTATTTGGTCTCCAGTGTAGTCCTCCTTTATTAGATGGCCCCTACTCAGTATTTGGTCCCCACTATAGTCCTCCTTTAGTACATGGCCCCCACTCAGTATTTGGTCTCCAGGGTAGTCCCCCTTTAGTACATGGCCCCCACTCAGTATTTGGTCTCCAATGTAGTCCTCCTTTAGTAGATGGCCCCTACTCAGTATACGGTCCCCAGTGTAGTCCTCCTTTAGTAGATGGTTCCCACTCAGTATACGGTCCCCAGTGTAGTCCTTCTTTAGTAGATGGCCCCCACTCAGTATACGGTCCGCAGTGTAGTCCTCCTTTAGTAGATGGCCCCCACTCAGTATACGGTCCCCAGTGTAGTCCTTCTTTAGTAGATGGCCCCCACTCAGTATACGGTCCGCAGTGTAGTCCTCCTTTAGTAGAAGGCCCTCACTCAGGATATGGTCCCCAGTGTAGTCCGCCCTCAGTATATAGCCCCCAGTATAGCAAATGCTGATGACAGGGATCAGCACTGGTCACCTGGAGCCAGCCGGCGTATATGGGCCCGTAGCTATTGTCTGTGCCGTCCCCTATAGAATCCCCTATAAAACATTGTTCCTGATTATACAAATCAGCAGAATGAGGAAGAATTTGGTGCAATTATAATCCTATTTTCCCTGGATCCTCAGACGTCTTTACAATACCGATTGTTGGGTTTATCCCAGTGAATGGAGCCTTCAGATTGAATGCTGACTCGGGTGGGTTCACTGCACACCAGATACCTACAGATCCTGACTGACCTCACTGAGTTAACCTTAACTACAGTATATAAAAAAACATGGCGGCTTCCCTTACGTCCCATTGGCATCACAACATATGGGGTAAATTCGCCCCTGCGAGCCCCTGGGACGAAGGAATATTTAATGAAAAAATAACAATTAAATTTTAATCCCCTCCTCCATGAGGTATAAATAGGCTCCACCTCCCCCTAGACCTCAGTCTTTTTTTACTTCGTTGCTGTTAGCCCTAGGGGACTTTGTCCCTCCTCCGTTTTTATGCTTTGTTAACCTGTTGCATTCAGGTTTTCTCTCCAGGTAATGATTGCTGGGATGCCGCTGGAGCCGGTGTCCAGGTAGTATCCTGATATTTGCTTCTGCAGGTCTTAGCTTTTAAGTTTTTCTTACCTAGTGCTTCTTGGAACGCACTCTGCGTGTCACCCGAGCCGCTGGCTTTTCTTCCAGTCGCGTTCGACTGTGGAACGCATCGGCGCTGCGTGCATCTCAGCACTGCGGCGTCGGCGTCATGTCACTTCCGGCGCCCGGCAGCGGCGCGCGCTCTCTGCATGCCGGATTAGCTGTGTGTTTAAGGCAGAAGGTAAACTGTTGCTACCTCTAGGTCTGGCTGTCTTCCTCTGGAAGGATTTTCTGTGGCTCATTTGGATCTAATAGAAAACATCTGAGTGCAAAGTGCTGTGATCTCTCTTCTATAGACTTAAAAATGTCTGAAATGGAGACCAGTCCTGCTGCTGGCAAAAGACCTTCTAAGGAAGCACTTCATGTACCGAGTGTGAGACTCCTCTACCTGATGGCTATGGATACCCTAGGAGGATCATTTTTTCCAGATAAGATTCATCCTTTCTTTCATAAAAATATTTATGAATGCCTAAAAATATTTATAATGCCTAAGTACGCTGTCCTTCATGCAGACCTAAACCTATGAGGAGCCTGATGTTCAGGATGTAGCTGTATGGGTCAAGTACTATGTGCAAAAGACTTTAGCGGCTAATGAGAATCGCCGCCCGTGTCCTAAGTTAAAGACCAAACGGAGTATTTCTCTCTCTACTCCCAGCCTGTGAGTATATTACTTTATGGCTGTAGGATTATGGTCATTTTCAGTTTTACTGTGATTGATGAAGTTAACTCATCATCTTCTTCTGAAACCTCTTCTACTTCTGAAAATGAGAAAGAATTATTCAGGGGGTATTTCACAGCTGATAGAATTCACAAGCTCTGCTAAGCTGTGCAAGCTGAAATACACCCTGAGGAAATAGAAGAGGATAGGATTGGTCCTCCTCAAAAAAGCCTAGGGCTTTTTCTGTGGGTAAGACTTCAGTGTCTATGTTACAGGCGGAATGGAAGGAACCGGAAAAGGCTCCGGGTTTGAGCAAGAGGTTTAAGACCTTATATGTTCTCAAGGAAGAACAATGTAAGGACTGGATTGAGCCTCCAAAGGTGGACCCGGCCATAGCCAAACTGTCAAAATGTACTGTGCTGCCTGCGGAGGACGGATCCAATCTTAAGGATCCGATGGATAGAAGGGTGGAGGTAGCCCTCAAGAGATCATATACGGCAGCGGCAGCCCAAGGGGCAGTCTCCATTTCTTCTTTTGAGGTTTCTAGAAGCCTAAGAAGATGGCTGACCAAGGTCCAGGAAAATTGGAAGGTAGAGCTAGCAGGGACAAGGTCCTTCGCTCCTTAAAAAAGGTCATTATGGCCATTGACTTCCTCTGCGATGATGCATCTCAGGGAACCAGGTTAGCGTAAAAAAACTAGTACGCTCTCAACCGCTGCCGAAGGGCGCTATGGTTAAAACCCTGGGTTGGAGATGCTAACTCCAAAATTCAGCTCTGTAATATGGAGTTCCAGCCAGGTAGGCTGTTTGGCTCTGAGCTGGATAAATTAATGGAGGAATTGTCTGACAAGGAGGGGAAGTCCCTACCATTGTCCTATAAGAGCGGTGATTCCTTTCGCAGAGCAAAATCTCCTCAGCGAGGCAAAGGGAGATACCAGTACAGAGGTCGAGGAAGAAACTATTCCAGAAGAGGTTCCGGGAAGCAGCAGAATAAGGACACCAACAAGAAACCAGACTTCTGACGCAGAAGCTGTCCAGTGGGAACACGTCTGAGTTTGTTTCTCCCTGCCTGGGAAGAATTAAGAAAAGATCACTGGGTGTTAAATATTATTCAAAATGGTTATGTCCTTCATTTATCATCTCTTCCTCCTCCAAGATTTCTTCTGTCAAGAAATCTTAAGCCAGAAAGACACTTAGTCCTAGAGACAGAAATTCTTCGCCTCCTTTCCATTGAGGCTCTAGAGGATGTTCCTCTATCTGAGATCGGTCAGGGAGTTTACTCCCCAGTGTTACTAGTGCTGAAGCCATCCGGAAATTGTAGGCTTATTATAGATTTGCGATATCTCAACAGATGCATCGTAAAGAAGACTTTCCACATGGAGAACATAAGATCGGTAAAATCTATCCTCCAGGAGGGAGATTTTATGGTCACCATAGATCTACCGGATGCATATCTTCAGGTACCGATTCTGAAGGCTCACAGGAGAGCCTTCGCCATCCAAATCCAGGGGAAGGTAAGACACTTACAATTCAAAGTCCTTCCACCCGGAATACCTCCGCACCCTTTGTTTTCACAAAGGTAGTGTCACCATGATGGTTCGCTTCCGTTTACAGGGGATAAAGTTATCCCTTACCTGGATGATTGGTTGATTATGACTCAGACTCAGGATCTTCTGAGAGTTCAGTTGAACTATGTCCAGGACATACTTCAACAATTAGGTTGGCTTATGAACATAGAGAAATCAGACTTAATTCCTAATTCCTCCTCGTCAGGTATCCATAAGAACATAAATGCGCTTTTTAGGGCTCCTTGCCTCAGCTGCGGACGCGGTGCCATGGGCGTTATGGCACATGAGATTTCTTCAGAGAGAAGCACTAACAGTATGGAACCGAGGACTGAAGGACTTGGATGCGATGCATGTTCTATCGACTCAAACAAGACATTCTCTAATGTGGTGGAGACAAGTCAAACATGGAGTTTATTTTCAGAACCACACTGGATAACCATCACGACAGATGCTTCAGGAACAGGTTGGGGAGCTCATCTGACAGTCATCACGACTGCAGGATCTTGGAGTCAACAGGAATCCGCTCTGCCCTCCAACGTGAGGGAGCTTAGAGCGATTTACCTAGCTCTTCTTCATTTTTCTCCTCCTATTTTACAGAGAGCAGTCAGAATCCGGATGAACGACATGACCTGTGTGGCGTACCTAAACAGGGAGGTACCAGATCCCCTTCTCTCCTCAGGGAAGTAGAGAAGATTTTTCTGTTGGGCAGAAACCAAAATAACCAGACTCTCTGCGATTCATATCAGGGGTGTCGACAATATATTGGCGGATTGACTGAGTCGAGGCCTGACATTACCGGGGGAATGGTCTCTCTCAAGGAGAGTGTTCATTCAGTTAACCCAGAGGTGGGGGCTTCCTCAGAGAGACCTCATGGCATCAGCAAGCAATGCCAAACTGAGGAATTTCTGTTCCCTTTACAGGGCAGACAATCCCACAGTAGTGGACTCAATGACAATACCACGGACATACCAGCTGGCGTATATCTTTCCTCCCACAGCCATGATTCCCAGAGTTTGATGAAGATCAGTTGTCAGTGATAATAATAACTTCCTTCTGGCCGAAGAGGGCATGGTTCACCCTGCCCATGAATATGAGCAGAGGGGAATTTTGGAGATTACCTCTGCATCCGGATCTAATATTCCAAGGTCAACATCTGTGCAGGAATCTTTCCAGCCTCAGCTTGACAGCTCGGAGACTGAGAGGACCGTATTGGACTCTAGTTTTTCTGAGAAGGTATAGTATACCCTTTCTCACGCTCGTAGTTGCACTACAAATAAATCTTATGCACGGATTTGGAAGATTTTCAAGATTGGTGTGTAAGCAGGAGTATTGATGGACTTAAACCTTCTACTCCACAGTCATTGGAGTTTTTACAGGAAGGCTTCTATAAAGGATTAAAACCTAGTTCCATCAAGGTGCAGATAGCAGCCCTCTCTGCACACCTAAACTCACGTTTCTTTCAGATCTTGGAGGTAAAGAATTTTGTTAAGGCTAGACTAGGCCTAACCTGGTAAAGCAGGTAGACCCATGGGACTTATCCTTTGTGTTGAGACGCCTGTGTCTTCCTCCCTTTAAGCCTTGGGAGGAAGTAGACTTCAAGTTAACATTGAAAGTTTCTCTTTTACTAGCCATTACCTCTGCTAAGAGAGTTGGAGAACTTCAAGCCCTTGGCTCCGCACCTCCATACGTGACTTTTTCCCAAGACAAAGTTATCCTTAGGTTCCTTCCAGGATTCCTGCCTATGGTGGCTTCATTTGCCAACATCAACCAGCCAATAGTATTGCCTGTATTTTCTCCTACTGGATCATCTAAAGAAGACTTGGATCTTTCTTTATTGGACGTATCCAGAGCTATCAAGATCTATCTACATAGAGTAGGTGATTTTCGTAAAGACGAGAATTTCTTTATCCCTTTCGCAGGAAAGAACAAGGGGAGAAAGGCTTCAAAACCTTTAATATCCAGATGGATCTGTGACTCCATTGCCTTATGTTACTCTTCTGCTGATCTGGATCCACCAGAATTTACCAGGGCTCACTCTACTAGAGCTGTGGCCTCCACTTGGGCAGAGCGTGCCGCTGTGCCACTTGAGGACATATGCCAGGCAGCTACCTGGTCGTCTTTGACAACCTTTGTGAGATATTTCAGGCTGGATACTTCTTTCTTGTCAAGAACAACCTTTGCAAGATCTGTTCTTAATGCGGACGTAATAAATAACCCGCCCATTGGGGATAATGCTTGCTAATTCCCCATATGTTGTGATGCCAATGGGACGTAAGGGAAGCTAAAATTATTATGTTAATTTGTTTTCCCTAAGACCCATTGGCATCACAAGACTCCCTCCCTGTGTTTTATGTTTCTTTATAATTAGACTGAGGTCTAGGGGGAGGTGGAGCCTATTTATACCTCATGGAGGAGGGGATTAAAATTTAATTGTTATTTTTTCATTAAATATTCCTTCGTCCCAGGGGCTCGCAGGGGCGAATTTACCCCATATGTTGTGATGCCAATGGGTCTTAGGGAAAACAAATTAACATAATAATTTTAGCTTTCTTCTAAATAAAACAGCACCATCCTTGTCCTCAGGTTGTTTGTGGTACTACAAGTATCCATTCACTTTAAGCTGTAATACCTCACCCAACCTGAGGACAGTTGAGGCGCTGTTTCTGTAAGAAAGCAGTTAAGTTTTGTTTTCTAACCATGTATAACACCAGTAATGGGGTCTATGAGCATTTCTGACTCGTTATTTCTTCTTTTACAGGATTTTAAGAACACAAATGTGAACAAAGCCTAAGGCCTGTGTAATAGTGTGTATATAATTGTAGCACAGATCTGATATACAGAGATAGTCTGGATGATACACCACCAGTACCTCATTGATATTGTGTCTGTGGCGTTACGAGCGGGATACATCCTGAAGTCTGAACCCAGGAGCAGGTTGTACACTATAATTCGGGTGTAAGGATGATGGAGGATTCCAGAATGAAATTTAGTGGTGACTCTAGGTGATTATTGGTTATCTATAGAGACTAATAATACCCCATACATGTCATACTCAGGATACATTATGCAGGAAATTCTTGGAATCCAGGAATATTCTCGCTGTCAGACGTACTTTTACAATTTAAATGTAGAAATAATCTGCATTACATCCTATAGTGGATTAATCCCCAGTGACAGCCGCAGCGTTATGGTAGATGTGTTCCTGACAGCTCAGGTGAACGTAGCCGTCCGTGTCTCTCTGACGCAATGCATTCTGGGAGAAGTAATTTTTCTATATATCAAGTTGCCTGATAAAGTAAAGTAGAAACGTCCCAGAATGCAAATCACTAGAAGTATCTGATTGCAAAAGCCAAAGAGAAGTACCGGGATCTGGAGTCCTGAATGCAGCTGCAGATCAGAATGGGCGACGGTCCAGGATGGAGCTCAGGATCAGCGCAACACACAGACACTGAGATAAAGGATGTAGCAATGGTATATAGGGGGATATAAGGTTATACCTGCAGGGATCAGGATAAAGGGGGATTCCTATCATACAGAAGGAAAATAATATACATAATAAAAAACCTATACTTACCTGTCCCCATGCCCCCGCAGTGCTGAATTCCGCTCTTGGACCACCACTGGGATTGTCCATCTCTCCCCTCCTGCTACAGCACATCCTGGCTGAGAGATGCACCGCTTAGGCAGTCGGTGAATGTGGCGGGACACCATTGCAGTCACTGATTGGCTGACTGATTGGTTGGTTACCCCCTGCCCTTTCCTGCTGTGTCGTGATGTAGTAAGAAATGAAGAGATGACAACATCCGGCGAGGTCTGGGCGCCCCATGTTGCGGCAGTGCAGGGGCACGGGGATCGGTAAGTATAGGTTGTGTATACTACCAGCCCTGTAATTATGAATTTGGCCGGACTGCCCTTTGAATGAGATGGCGGTCATCATCACGGTCAGTAGATTTTGCCCTCTGTATCATTGCTGTCTCCAGTGTTTGTTGCTGGACCTTGTACTTATGTCTTTATTCTAAGGATGAAACCCCCCAACTCTCACTGTGTCCCCCAACCAGTAAGACTAATATTCATCTGCTTCTTACTCCAATCTTTTATTTTCAGCTCTTTCATCATGCTCTGTAGTTATTTTCTGGTGACACTTACCTTTCAGGTACTACCAGCCTGTTCCTGCCTTCCAGCTGCTTCTAGAACAAGAGAATAATGATGGCTGCAGAGGGAGACGACTTCTCATAAATTGGATTTGGTTTAGATGATCATCTAATCAGCTTCTCAATACCTAAAAAGAGGAATGACTGAGCTGTGTTTGCTTAATTCCATCTCCATCTTTATCTCTCTCTCCTCTCCTGATGGATCAGTCTCCAGCCCCTCTCTCTCCTCTCCTGATGGATCAGTCTCCAGCCCCTCTCTCTCCTCTCCTCTCCTGATGGATCAGTCTCCAGCCCCTCTCTCTCCTCTCCTGATGGATCAGTCTCCAGCCCCTCTCTCTCCTCTCCTGATGGATCAGTCTCCAGCCCCTCTCTCTCCTCTCCTGATGGATCAGTCTCCAGCTCCGCTCTCTCTTCTCCTGATGAATCAGTCTCCAGCCTCTCTCTCTCCTCTCCTGATGGATCAGTCTCCAGCCCCTCTCTCCTCTCCTGATGGATCAGTCTCCAGCCCCTCTCTCTCCTCTCCTGATGGATCAGTCTCCAGCCCCTCTCTCTCCTCTCCTGATGGATCAGTCTCCAGCCCCTCTCTCTCCTCTCCTGATGGATCAGTCTCCAGCCCCTCTCTCTCCTCTCCTGATGGATCAGTCTCCAGACCCTCTCTCTCTCCTCTCCTGATGGATCAGTCTCCAGCCCCTCTCTCTCCTCTCCTGATGGATCAGTTTCCAGCCCCTCTCTCTCCTCTCCTGATGGATCAGTCTCCAGCCCCTCTCTCTCCTCTCCTGATGGATCAGTCTCCACCCTCTCTCTCCTCTCCTGATGGATCAGTCTCCAGCCCCTCTCTCTCCTCTCCTAATGGATCAGTCTCCAGCCCCTCTCTCTCCTCCTGATGGATCAGTCTCCAGCCCCTCTCTCTCCTCTCCTGATGGATCAGTCTCCAGCCCCTCTCTCTCCTCTCCTGATGGATCAGTCTCCAGCCCCTCTCTCTCTCCTCTCCTGATGGATCAGTCTCCAGCCCCTCTCTCTCTCCTCTCCTGATGGATCAGTCTCCAGCCCCTCTCTCTCCTCTCCTGATGGATCAGTCTCCAGCCCCTCTCTCTCCTGATGGATCAGTCTCCAGCCCCCCTCTCTCTCCTCTCCTGATGGATCAGTCTCCAGCCCCTCTCTCTCTCTCCTGATGGATCAGTCTCCAGCCCCCCTCTCTCCTCTCCTGATGGATCAGTCTCCAGCCCCTCTCTCTCTCTCCTCTCCTGATGGATCAGTCTCCAGCCCCTCTCTCTCCTGATGGATCAGTCTCCAGCTCCTCTCTCTCCCCTCCTGATGGATCAGTCTCCAGCCCCTCTCTCTTCTCTCCAGATGGATCAGTCTCCAGCCCCTCTCTCTCCTCTCCTGATGGATCAGTCTCCAGCCTCTCTCTCCTCTCCTGATGGATCAGTCTCCAGCCCCTCTCTCTCCTCTTCTGATGGATCAGTCTCCAGCCCCTCTCTCTCCTCTCCTGATGGATCAGTCTCCAGCCCCTCTCTCTCTCTCTCTCTCCTCCTGATGGATCAGTCTCCAGCCCCTCTCTCTCTCCTCTCCTGATGGATCAGTCTCCAGCCCCTCTCTCTCTCCTCTCCTGATGGATCAGTCTCCAGCCCCTCTCTCCTCTCCTGATGGATCAGTCTCCAGCCCCTCTCTCTCTCCTCTCCTGATGGATCAGTCTCCAGCCCCTCTCTCTCCTCTCCTGATGGATCAGTCTCCAGCCTTTACCTGCCTTGTCGTGAACTTTCTTGTAAGCTAATTTATAATCAGACTACAACTGACCTTCAGGAAAGCAGAGAGAGCGGCTGCAAGAGAAAAAGAGCAAAAATGTTTAACAAAGAGCCATTTGTTTGCCCCCTAATAAGTACAATGTAATACATGACTGCATTCAGATGTGTCCTTGGCTTTTATGCTTTGCAGCATGTAACAGAAGTCATGGAAGACATGTTTTTAAGTGAAACGTTCTTATCTTCTGTGAGAATGCTGAGTGTGAACAATGACAAACAGCTGATCATATGTGAACCTGGTTTTACGCAACCTTAAACCTAAAGGGGAACTCCAGCAATATTTTTTTAAATCAATGGATACCATAAAGTTATTTAGTTTTGTTAATTGCTTTTATTTAAAACATCTCCAGTCTTCCAGTACTTATCAGCTGCTGTATGTCCTGCAGGAAGTGGTGTAATCTCTCCAGTGTGACACAGTGCTCTCTGCTGCCACCTCTGTCCATGTCAGGAACTGCCCAGAGCAGGAGAGGTTTTCTATGGGGATTTGCTGCTGCTCTGGACAGTTCCTGACATGGACAGAGGTGGCAGCAGAGAGCACTGTGTCACACTGGAGAGACTACACCACTTCCTGCAGGACATATAGCAGTTGATAAGTACTGGAAGACTGCAGATTTTTAAACAGACGTAAATCTGTATAACTTTTCGACACCAGTAATTTGGAAAAATATTATTTTTTACTGGAATTTTCCTTTAAGTTTATATTAAAATAAGAAACATTGAAGACAAAAGCACTGGTGCAGAAGGGGAACATGTCAGGGACGCGGCTGATGATCCACATTTAATGGCATGTTATTGTTTAGTTTCTGCTCTGTGTGCAAATTCATCCATGCTAACGTATCCGTAAACTTTTATCTCCGCTTTCCTATTCCCATATAATAAAACAGCAGCTTTTTATCTGACCACACGAGCGGTCTTTTGGCCGGCGGTCTAACAAAAAAAAAAATATAATAATAATAATATAGTTAATGTTCTATAAAAACGCCTTGAGTTACAGGAAGAGGAGGAGGCAAATTTCACAGCATCGTAACATCCTGAATGGAGCAAATCCGACATGATGGGGTGAATGAGGGGGTTGTTGCCAACATTGGAGGCAATATAAGTGCATATCACGTGCTACCAGTCACTGTGGAGCAAGAGTCAATGAGTCAATGATGTCAACCAGAAGATGGTAAAACCAAGAATGGCTGAATGGAGGAATACCACAGGTGAAAATAGTAATAAAAAATAAAAAAAGATGATGAAAAAAGTTACATAAAAGACAGAGCGAGCGATGTTAGGAGTCGTTAGTATGGGAGATCTTTTTCCATAGAAGAGCTTTCAGGTTATTCAGTATGAGGGAGTGTTGCATCTCCATGTTCTTAGTAGCAGCTTTCAGGGCCATGCAGGAGGAGATCTGTTTCTCGAGCTCCTCTCGGATCTCGGACGGGCTCCCTCGCAGCAGGTAGTCCTTGACTAACAGGCAGATTTTCGCTAGGTTTGGTTGGCTCACGTCTGCGGTACATTTCCTTTTGCTTTGGTCGCACGCGGCGCTGCAGTCGGTACCGTAGACGCAGTCCGCGTCCGAGTCACATGGTCGCTCTTTCATCGTGTCCTTCAAGTGCATCTCCGGAACAACGTTCCTCATGTCCACCACCTTCAAGTCATACTTGTCATTGTAACCAAAGTTTTTGGCACTTGTGTCGCACATAAGAAAATTTCCATAAGGTCCATGAAAAATGTCTTCTACAAACTCGAGAAGACCTATGACTATCTTGGCTTTGCGAGGCCAGGACGGGGTGAACCACTGGTCCATGCGTTTCCGCAGTCCTTGAGGAACAAATATTTCAAAGATCCAGGGTAGACTGATCCCGTAAAGCGAGGTGTAGGGTACGTGTTCCGTTATGTACAGGTCCCCGCAGAACCCCAGCAGTTTGGGGGTGTGCTCCTTGTCTTGAAGGATCACCATCAGCAAAAACTCATTGAGTTGTAGAAGGGCCCATGCAGACTTGGCCTCCGGGAGGGACACGTGGCCGTCTTTATTACCATCTGCGGCTGCGAGGATGAGGTTGACGAGATCTCGGAGATTGCCTTGGTCTCCTAATTTAGTCTGAAAAAGATAGAGAAGAAAGAACGTTACTTAATGAGACGAGCGCATCCACGTTACCGCCGCCATGTTACCTCCTTATCGGGCTGTAATATGAACGCAGGAATGCCGCCGTAATATGATTGCATAAAACTGACCCTAATAAGAACCCTCGGGGGGACGAGCACGCACCCGCCGCTTCTGCTCATAGATGTAGGGATCTTTATATAGTAAGACATTGGTAATGCTCATAGGGTGAATCAATACATGAGCACGGCTCCTCTGCGGACGTGGATAACTGCGCCTCTAATCGCATCCTCCAGCGCACGGGGGAAATTATTGTGTGTCTGAACGCCAGACGCCTCCAAACCCCAGTGCGCTCTTATCAGCAGTTCAATAGGAACATGAAAAAGGCCGCGCTCCTAGGATTTGCCTTATTCAGGGAAACAACGGGAGCGTCTGGGCGATCACTTGGGAGCACTTTAAAGCTTCACCTGCAGAATCTTCCTGCGAGCCGATAAAACAACAACTTCACATTGTCCATTGTTTAAGCAGGTCGGGAAGAGGCTCTTTGGGATCTTAAAGGGAACCTGTCATCGTTTTATACTGCCCGAACCCCAGGAATAAGTCATCAAGGTGGTCCCTAGCCCCTTGTTCCTGCTGTCCCCGATAGATCCATCCTTCTATATACCTCGGGGAGAAGTCACTGCGTACCACCATGATGACTTGGCGCTCGGTCCAGGCTGGATTTATTACTATGACTCCTCTCAAAAGCTGCAGGACCCCCACAATCGCTGACAAAGGATAATGGCTGTGGCATCTAGGGGGTTAAATGGCCGAGATCTGAGCTAACTCCAAGCTGGTGCCACTCCTATGCCATACATGTATGTTATATTAGGGCTCATCCGCCAGCATTATTACTGTATGGGGGCAGGAAGGGGTTATTATAAATACATTCACTGTAGCCTGAAATCCACGGCCTCCTCTGTTCTCACCTCCCTTAGGGGCCGTTCTTCACTTTGTATCCAGGGATCTGATCTTACAATCTGTTCACGTCTTCTCTACTACACTGCACCTAATGCATCATCGGCCGTCGTTCACACTCTGTCCGTCCAGGGTTTCCCCCCGGGACACATAAATTGCGCAGAATGCAGTGCGGCCTTAGTAATAACTCCATGAAGTGACATCTAAAAGGGACAGAATGTATTTCCAGCATGACACCGCAATGGCCGCCGACCCTCCGCCACCTCCAGAGCAAAACCACAGTTTTTGGAAGTTAACTGATAAACTTTATAATTCTGGTATTTTTTGTGTGAAAAAAAAAATTATTACAAAGATTTAAAAAAAAAAAAAAAAGACAAAGTCGGGGTGAGGATCTGAGTTAGAAGGATTTGGGTTGCGCCCGCTCTTTTTGCCTCAGGAGACAAGGATTACTCTCAGCGTCACTCTTCCAGTTGGGCACATAACCCCCAATAGTCCTGAGAACTGGACTTAAAGGGATCTTGTCCTCATGAAAGTGCCGTCCAATCAGCAGGCCTCATGTATCCTGACTGGAGGAGCTCAACGGATTGATCTATAGCATTGTGGGTAAAGTTCCAGAATAACTTGTCACTTATTCATATAAATCTTTGCTTATTCTTGGCTTAGGAGTCAAGGGGGCAGTCCTACCATGTGACTGACATCTCTCTATAGGGCCAGTTATACACAGATAGCTGTAAATCAATAATTAGGACCGCCCACTGGACTCCTAAGCCCAGAATGAGTAAAGAGTTATAATGAATCTATTCCTGCCTTCCCATATGTCAGTCCTCTCCTATAATCAGACGCTAGTGGATCGGCGACATTTTCATGGCGTCCGGTTCCCTTTAAAGTTCTTGATTCTGTCAATTAAAATAATGAAAACTATAACTGTACATAAGACGACTAAGCGGGGTCTGCAATCCTGAGCCAAACCCCATAATACTGATCAGAAGATCATAAACCACAAGAAGATGGCGGCTCCGGCCTGGTGAACGCTCTGCCGCGGCTCACCGGATTCACTCTCACACAGAAAATCACAGAACTTTATATTTTTTCATAAAATGGTAATAAACTCTTGAGCCCCCCCCCCCCCCCCCGCATGAATCCTGGGTGGCATCTAGATGTGGTCGCCATGGGATCTCCTGCTGTCTGGACACCCGAGGGGCAGAGGGTCCCCGACTGCTGGGCCGGATGTGGTTAGTGAGGGATCTATATCGACACTCGAGGATAGCCCACTATTGGGTGGACACCAGTTATAGTGCTGTCCGGTCCCTGTCGCTATGACAACCAGTGGTGGTGGGGCCTCCATCCTTCTTTGTGCCCCCTGGTGGCGGTGAGTGTGAGGTCTTTGCACTGTGAGACCTTTCTACGGCTTCTCTATTATATATAGATGATTCACAGATGGCGGCTGGTGTGTGACCAGACAGGAGGCAGCGCTGACGGCCGGTGACAGGTATACCGCTGCACAACCGTCACCAATTACAGGTACAGCGGGGGAATAGGGACAATGGAGGGAGCTTAAAGGGAACCTATCACCCAGATTTCCTCTCTATACCAATCACAGCCGAACACTGAAACCTTTTTCTATAATTTGTTTCTACTCTCCAATTGTAAATGTTCTTTTAGCAGCATTTAGAAACCTGCTTTACAGCAGCCCCATGGACATAGGCGCATTGGACTGGAGGGGGCCCTGTTCACTTTCCGTTTCTAGGCATGCTCTGTGACCTGTGCAGATGGGGGGGGGGGGGACTGACCTGTGACCATCCCCTATTGTGAATGGCCTGATCCCACACTATATATCTATATACTGGTGTCACCATTCACTGTAACCCGGTCTGTGATGATAAGGAGGAGACTGTTGAGATGATCTGTACAGAATACGGGGTCTCAAGCTTATTATTATTACATCTAGTATTCAGTTAGTTCCCAATTCACTAAATTGTCCCAACATGGTGAGTCTTCCCTGTCCGTATAGAGATCATAAGGGCCGGACGTCTACTGAGGGGGAGCGGATGGGGTGGGGGGTCAGATGTCTCGTCACTTGCCGCCATCTATGAGACGTCTCTACGTGTGATCAGCACCAGGTCACCTTCCCCGGACTTGTTTATCACCAGGGCCATACATTATGTAACAGAACCTGCGGAGCCGCCCGGTCGTGTCTACAGCGCCAGTCGCAGCCTCCATGATTTATACTCAGAAAAAGGCGACAATTACTGAAAAGGTAAAAAATAAATGAAGATTCTCATAAAATAATTGTGGGATGTGAAGCAGATTCCTGCTGTAAGGGAGCACAGGGAGGTCGGTATTAACCGCAATGCTCAGGTGCTGAGGCCAAGATGGCGGCCGGACAGGAATCCCCACCATATCTGGGCTCAGCATCCATTAAAGGGGCTATCCTCAGTGGGGATTTAAGAAGACGGATAATTCTATTTCCAGCCCTTATTATGTTATAGTGATATATCCATCAGGTGGTCTCTGCATCTCTCCCATCTGGACGTTGTACAGGAGTTCTGGGCAGAATAGCTGCAAATATCGCTAAAAGCTAAAAGCCCGGCCGGCTGGGAATCAGGTTATTGATGATATGGATTTGTGTCAGGCTGATTACTAACCGGATGTACGGACAGAAGCCATCAATACCGGGGGCCGCCAGTAATACAGAGAACAGGACGGGGGTCACTCAGCCCGAACCATCAATAATGGGGGGCTGCCAGCAATACAGAGAACAGGACGGGGGTCACTCAGCACGAACCATCAATAATGGGGGGCCGCCAGTAATACAGAGAACAGGACGGGGGTCACTCAGCCCGAACTATCAATAATGGGGGGCCGCCAGCAATACAGAGAACAGGACGGGGGTCCCTCAGCCCGAACCATCAATAATGGGGGGCCACCAGCAATACAGAGAACAGTACGGGGGTCACTCAGCCCGAACCCTCAATAATGGGGGGCCGCCAGCAATACAAAGAACAGGACGGGGGTCCCTCAGCCCGAACCATCAATAATGGGGGGCCGCCAGCAATACAGAGAACAGGACGGGGGTCACTCAGCCCGAACCATCAATAATGGGGGGCCGCCAGTAATACAGAGAAAAGGATGGGGCGGTCACCCAGCCCGAACCATCAATAATGGGGGGATTCCAGTAATACAGAGAACAGGACGGGGGCACACCCAGACCCAACAATCAATACTGGGGGGTGCTGGTGATGGAGAGAACAGACAGAACTGTGCTTCCTACAGGATGGGGGTCACCGAGCCCCAACCATCAATAACAGGGAAGGGGGGCCCCGCTGGTGATAACAGAGAACAGGACGGGGGTCACTCAGCCCCAATCATCAATGAACAGGCCCATTACCTGGAGTTATTCTATGATGTGATATCAATCATCTGCACATAACGAGACATCACTGAGGGTCCCAGCACAGGGACAGTCTACACTAAATACATACAGCTGTATATAGATACATAGAGCCGTATATAAATATATAGAGCTGTATATAGATACATAGAGCCGTATATAAATATATAGAGCTGTATATAGATACATAGAGCCGTATATAAATATAGAGCTGTATATAGATACATAGAGCCGTATATAAATATATAGAGCTGTATATAGATACATAGAGCCGTATATAAATATATAGAGCTGTATATAGATACATAGAGCCGTATATAAATATATAGAGCTGTATATAGATACATAGAGCCGTATATAAATATATAGAGCAGTGTATAGATACATAGAGCAGTATACAGATGTGTAGAGCATGATATAGATACATATATCTCAGCATGAGAAGTTTACCATGTGGTATGTGTTTACCCAACATTGGGGGTTGCGGGCCAGGTATGACACTGTACGGGACAGCTGAGCTCCGCAATGCTCGGGACCCCATAGAGAATGAATGGCGTGGCGGCTGTGTACACACTGTGCGCTTCACTAACTCCGGGAATAATTTCCTCCTGATTCCCGGGATCAGTGGGGGTCCCAGCAGGTGGAATCTCACCCATCAGCTTCCCATCCTCTATCATGTGGAGATGTAAAAAAACATTCACCAGAACAAACTGTACATGAGACAGCTCAAGAGCGCCCCCTACCATCTTACTAATATCACCCTACTAGTGAACACTACATCTATACGGCTCCGCTCACTGTCACACAGATGAGGCCTCATTCACACGTCCATTGCGGACCACACGATGGATGTGCATCTCCATTATTCACAGGACACTGGATTGGAGATATTGATCCATGCAGCTCCGCACCAGGATCTGTCCTCTTGTGGCACCGATCACGGCAACGGACACACATACGGACATGTAACCAAGGCCTGGAGATGCATTGGTCCTATGTGCTGTCCCCATCACTCCTCACTCCCCTCCTTAATGGTTACAGATCATACAGATCTGCTCACTGCTAAATCCATAAGAACATTACATTACCTCTACCTCCTGGAGGGCAAAAGAATCAGATGTATCCGAACCCGATGAGATACAGCAGGACAATCTCTTCTAGTTTGGATACACACTCACACTTTTCAGGTTCTTCCTTTATTTTCTCCTATCGAATTGGCTCCTGGTTTTGGCTGTGTGTAAATACGGCCTAGAGCACTATGTGGCGTCACACCGACAGGCAATGACGACAGTCAGTCAGATTGGCAGACCTTTATCCCGGGAGTGGTCACACTGGCAGTCGGTCACCCCGGCACATAGTCACACCGGCAGGCAGACAGTCACACGGGAGGTGGGGGGCCAGTCAAATCGGCAGGCCTTTACATCAGGGGTGGTCACACAGGCAGAGGGTCACACCGGGGGGGGAGGGGTTGTCACACCAGCAGGCAGTTACATCGGCAGGCGGTTACACCAGCAGGCAGTAACCCTGGCTGGTGGGCAGTCACACTGGCAGCCAGTCACACTGGTGAGCGTTCACATTGGCTGGAGGTCAGGTTCTTACCTTGAACAGGTTGTGCACCATCTCTTTGAACTTCTGGACGGTGGTTCCTCGGGTCGGTTTGTCGAACAGCACAATCTCCTTCCTCGGCTCTAATTCTGTCCCGAAGTCCAGATGCAGCGAATCTTCCATCTGACACTTTATCACCCCCTCCAGGTTCCCCCAGATTCCCAGGTACATCTGAGAAGCAAACAAGGCTTAGTTGCCCTTTTGGCTAATAATCCATCTCTGTGGCCACAAGTTCTAAAGTCCCATCCACCCCCCCGACCAGCGGCTCATGGTCACATACTCAGCATCTGCCCTATCAACATGGCTGACACATCGTAGCCCCGGAGCAGATGGGAATAAGACTGAAATATAACTCAATAATTCTTGTTTCTCCTCTATTGTTTATAGACAATGGTTCCCGACCATTGTCACCTCCATTTTTTATTCTATAGGCTATGGCTCCGGACCATTGTCACCTCCATTGTTTTATTCTATAGACTATGGCTCTGGACCATTGTCACCTCCATTGTTTATAGACTATGGCTCCCATCCACCACTGTGAATCACAAGATTACCACTGGGACCACCAGTAAGGAGAAGCGAATGTTCATATCTCCTGCAGCGCCATCACAGGAGAGATGACGCATTGCACACAATGACCATTTATATCTACGGGACACCGGTGCACTCTTCAGGGGGACAACTAAACCCAAAGGTCGGCCAGATGTGGCCCATTCTCCTGGGACAACAGACATCTGATAACGGTTCATGCTGGTCATCCCAATCCTACATCCCGGTAAAACAAAGCGGCAGATTACCTGGTTGTTCGGCTTGGTTGACAAACATTTCCCAAAATAAATGGTTTCCTTGGAGCAGAGACCCTCACAGGCCGATCCGTCAATGATCCCCTTCCGGTATTTGTCACACTGGAAGCAGAAATCCAAAAGAAAGCAGTTATATACGGTATAAGATGCTATATAACGGTAGTATGCGACCTACAGTACATGGAGAATACAGGTAACACGTAGATTGTGACATCACAGCATAGATATATACATGTGATTTCTGGGTACAGGGATAATACAGGTAACATGTAGATTGTGACATCACATCATAGATATATATAACACACATGATTTCTGGATAAAGGGATAACAGTGATGCTGCTGCACATAAATAATGCAAAAAGTATTGATGACACCAGCAGGGATGACCATGGGCTTCATAGTTTGGATGCCCTCCCTCCCCCTCCCCCATTGTTTTTAGCTGTCAGTGAGTGTATTGTATGTCTGGGTGCACAGGGGGGGGGGGGGGTCGTAGCCGTCGGCCCTGCAGCAGCTGCTATGACTGTTTCACCCATAGGTCTCAGGATACAAATCCCCCTGAGCACTCGGTGCAGAATATGAGCAGGGAGCGACGTCGGCAGATTTCAGCTGTGAAGCTATCAGAAGAGTGAACGCTGTCCTGATCTGTAATACAGGCTGTGACTCAGGATCAGCACCCGCTAAATAAAGGAGTGTATCTCAGGAGCCGCACAACCTGTGTGTCACACAAGCATTGCATTGTATACATAGTGTGGTTCTTTTACAGTTTCCGTTTTTTGAGCCTCCCTTCAAAAGTCCCTAGCTTTTGCAGTATGGTATGGATTATATTGAACCCTGTGTGTGTTTCTCAGCATTCTTTGTTCTTGTTTTTGCATCTTGTTCCTTGTTTTTTCAGCTTCGTCTCGGTTAATCCTTGTATCTGTATTACAAAGTTTTGACTCCGTTACCTCAGTTTGTTGATTGTGTAGTTGTTTAGTGTCGCTCTTGTCTCTGTGTCTTAGTACTTGCTTCTTGCTCTGTTAGGGATAGCTTACAGATCAGGGTTATCATAGGGATATTTGTAGGGTCAGTGAGATTTAGTGTTCAGGGACAGATCTAAGGTAAGGTTAGGGACAGCAAGACTCAGTCTTTGTAGTCGTTCCTGTTTGTTATCTGCCCCCCCCCCCCCGACTGCCATCATCATTATCATCATCATCATCATCACTCACGTGTTCCATCATCATCTGGATATTGATGACTGCAGTCATGGTTGTGGATTCGGTTATTTCTGCCTTTATTACTTTTTATCCCACAGCCCAGATAATCTGACCGCAGGCAGCAGTCCCATGTAAGGCGGATTACTAGACATGTAGTGAAACCCTCCAGCGCTCGGTGCTGTCATCCCCTGCCCACAGCCGTCCAGGCAGCAGATTGCCCCCATGTTTTCCTGTATAGTCAGGCAGTGGATGTCCGCCCATCACTGGGAGTCTTCTAACATGTTCCTAATTATAAGTCTTAAGAATAATTGGGCTAATTACAGGCGGTAAGAGGAGAGCGGAGCGCACAGAAAGCCTCGGGGACAGAATTAGACAGGAATTCTTCCCAGATTACAACATTGCTATAATGGTCTCCGGCATCCAGACAACACGTAAGAAAGAAATCAAATGAAATAGCGAGAGTGTAAATGAAGACGTGCGAGTCCGACCGAGGCTGCAGATACTACAGACATAGACCGAGCTGTAACGCTGGAGGAAGAGATGGAGAGTCCCGTCACTGGTGTATATAGAGAGATGGAGAGTCCCATCACCAATATACAGAGAGATAGAGAGTCCCGTCACTGGTGTATATAGAGAGATGGAGAGCCCCGTCACTGGTGTATATAGAGAGATAGAGAGTCCCGTCACTGGTTTATATAGAGAGATGGAGAGCCCCGTCACTGGTGTATATAGAGAGATGGAGAGCCCCGTCACTGGTGTATATAGAGAGATGGAGAGCCCCATCACTGGTGTATATAGAGAGATAGAGAGTCCCGTCACTGGTGTATATAGAGAGATAGAGAGTCCCGTCACTGGTTTATATAGAGAGATGGAGAGTCCCGTCACTGGTGTATACAGAGAGATGGAGAGTCCCTTCACTGGTGTATATAGAGAGATGGAGAGTCCCGTCACTGGTGTATATAGAGAGATAGAGAGTCCCGTCACTGGTGTATATAGAGAGATAGAGAGTCCCGTCACTGGTTTATATAGAGAGATGGAGAGTCCCGTCACTAGTGTATATAGAGAGATGGAGAGTCCCGTCACTGGTGTATATAGAGAGATGGAGAGTCCCGTCACTGGTGTATATAGAGAGATGGAGAGTCCCGTCACCAATATACATAGAGATGGACAGCCCCGTCACTGGTATATATAGAGAGATGGAGAGTCCCATCACCAATATACAGAGAGATGGAGAGTCCCTTCACTGGTGTATATAGAGAGATGGAGAGTCCCGTCACCAATATACAGAAAGATGGAGAGCCCTGTCACTGGTGTATAAAGAGATGGAGAGTCCCGTCACTAATATACAGAGAGATGGAGAGTCCCGTCATTAATATACAGAGAGATGGAGAGTCCCGTCAGCAATATACATAGAGATGGAGAGTCCCGTCATTAATATACAGAGAGATGGAGAGTCCCGTCAGCAATATACAGAGAGATAAGGAGGGTAGGTTGGATAGTTCAAAGGAAGGGATCGGTCGAGTCATTCACGATTTTTATTCTGAGTTATATCGGTCAGAGTTGCATGGTATGGAGGCAGAGACTGACGGGTGGTTGGGTCAGGTCGAGTTTCCTAGGTTAGGGGAGGAGGAGTGTTAAATGCCCCTGTTATGTTGGATGATCTCAGGGCAGCCTTAGGGAGCTTTAGAGGTCATTTGGCACCGGGTACCGATGGCCTGCCCTTTGCGGTTTATAGGGAATTTTCAGATATTCTTTTGCCCTGGTTACTAGAGATATTTAATGAATCCTGTTCGAGAGGCGTTCTCCCTCCCTCCCTCTATGAGAGAGGCTAGTATCACCCTGATAGAAAAAAACAGAAAGATTTACAACAGATAAGAGTCGTATAGGCCCATTTCTTTGATCAATTGTGGCTGTAAGATTATCTCAAAGGTCCTGGCTCTTAGACTGGGTAGGGTGACTCCGGGTCTTATTGGCTGTGACCAGACTGGCTTTGTATCTGGTAGGGTCATTTTTGACAATATCTCAAGGGCTTTTGCTAATGTCCAGCTGCCGTCCGGGGCCCCCCACTCCATCCTGTCCCTTGACGCGATGAAGGCGTTTGGCAGGGTGGAGTGGGGATTCCTTTGGAGGGTGCTGGTGGGGTTTGGACTCGGGGAGGGTTTTATAGCATGGATTAATCTTTTATATACTTTTCCAACGGCTAATGTTATCTATAATGGTAGGGTTACTAACTGGATTAAGTTGGAGAGGGGGACAAGGCAAGGGTGCCCTCTGTCCCCCTTATTATTTGTCTTCTTTATTGAACCCCTGGCTATACGGATAAGGAAGTCTAATGAAGTCTGTGGCTTCGGATTGCAGGGGGGATAGGGATAAATTTCTGCTTTATGCGGATGACATCCTTCTTTTTATGCGGGGGGATGAGAGCGCAGTTCGTTTTGTTATAAATATTGTTTCTGAATTTGGAAATGTCTCTGGTTTGAGGGTTAACTGGCTGAAGTCCTCTCTGTTGCTGGTAGGGGACGGCAGTGCCTTCAGTAGTTCATTGGTTCGTGTATTGGGCGTGGATGACTCGATCGATTATTCAGGGGTAAAGCTTACATCAGATGTGAAGAAATATATCGCCCTCAATTTGCATCCGCTTTTTGCTAAAATTAGTAAGAAAGTGGAATTTTGGGGTCGTTTGCCATTATCGATGGCAGACCGTATGGCCACAATTTTTATTTGTTCTTTTCTCTTCACCAGTTTGGATCCCAGTTTCCTGGTTCGGTAAAATTGAGACCGTACTAAATTCTTTTATTTGGAGAAAAAAAAGCCAAAGATAGGATATCAGGGTTGGTCCCAGAGATGTGATGGGGGCGGAATGGCCCTCCCTGATTTTCGACTGTATTTCCTTGCCATGGGTGCCCAATTATTTAGGAAATGGAAGCTATCTCCTGTTATTCAATTTTTATTATGTAACATTAAGCATAATTCTGATTTTTTTGTCCGTTTAGAAGGGGGTTTTGAAGGTACTAAGATTCTTTCACAAGTTGAGTTGTACACTAAGACATGGAAAGCGTTGAAAAGGTTATATAAGATTAACCCCTTAGCGACCCATGACGTATCTGATACGTCATGGTGCCGCATGGGGTGTTCAGAGCGGGGTCCCGGTGGGACCCCGCTCTGAACGGCACCGATCCTGGCTGCAATCTGCAGCCGGGCAGTGCCTCTATTAGCCGGCGCGGGTCCCGTTGCCGCGCCGGCTAATTAAGCCCTTCAATGCAGCTGTCAAACCTGACAGCTGCATTGAAGTGCTTTCCTCCGTGCATCCCTGGTGTCTAGTGGCACGGATCTCCCCCCCCCGCGATCAGGTGCCTGAGACCAGTGCAGAGATCGGGGCCAGCAGCACGCTCCAGGGTTGGGGGTGAGTGATCTCTGATAGGGACACAGGGAGGGGGGGCCGGGGGGATCAGCAGCCGATAAACATTACTTCCCCACCGATGCCGAACCTGAGTCCCTGGGGGGAGGGGATGCGGCGGGCAGCCGGGTGTCTGGTAGCTATGAATGAAGTAATGCCGCCCGCCGCATCCCCTCCCGGGACTCGGTCGGCATCGCTGACAAGGTGGGGGGGGTGTTGTGCGGAGTGATGATTGACGCCAGACCCCGCATTCACCTGCTGTAGTGCAGTGCCGGCCCATGTAACTGGTGACCGGCACTGAGCCCGACGACCCCTGATAATTTACTGCAGCCTCAGGGGACCCCCACTGTGGGGATGCAGAGCACTGAACCCTGATTGGCTGCACGCTACCAAGCCAGTCAGGGTTCAGTGCTCTGCTGCTAATGAGACGGAGAGCGACGCCGGCCGGGTGACGTCACCGAACCGGAAGGAGAAGAGGATCCGAGCCACAAGCTGCAAGATCACGTGACCGGACCGGAGATCTCCTTGGGGGGCCAAAAAACAACAGGTAAGTATATTAGGAAAGTGTTAACCTTGGTTAACCCTTTCCTTTGCTAAATTATTGATTTTCCCTGGAATACCCCTTTAAGGAAAGGGGTAGTGGTTATCTACGTAAAGCGAGGGAGAAGTGGGAACTTAGATTGGGAATCTTATCTAATGACCAGTGGTCAGATATTATTGAGGGTATACAGGATGTCTCGGTCAACCCCTCTCATAGGTTGATACAGCTTAAAATTTTGTACGGTTTATATCTCTCGCCTAAAGATCTTGAGAGGAGAGGGCTTAGATTGAATGCCAACTGTCCTAAGTGTTCTATGGAGGATGCGGAGTTCTTTTATTTATTATGGGAATGCCCGAACTACATAGAGGTTGACGTGGGCCTGCAGGTTGGGTTGGAGGTCCATAGACTACTTATGGGTGGATATAACAATGATGGTGCAACTGGCTCTCTACTAAATAAATTTAGTGTATTGGCAAAAGTTGTTATATCCAGACATTGGTTCCCAAACGATTCCCCTTCGTTTATGGAATGGAAGGGATTGGTATCTAAGGTATATCAGTATGAGAAATATTGGTCAAAATGTAAATCCTGTAAGGCATTTCAGAGACATGGGAAACTTTGGGGGCCGTGAAAAAAGTGTATTCGATCATAACTGCCGTACCTTATCTTTTTTTTTTTTTTTCTCCTCTCTCTCTAGGGGGGTGGGGGGGGTGGGAGTTAGTGGGCTATAAATAAATGGTGATCATATTGTACCTTTTTGCTGCTGGGTGGGATGGCACGGGGTAGAGAGTTCTCTGTGTCATCCCATTTATGTATGTGAAATTATTTTTATAATTTGTAAAATAAAAAATTATTATTAAAAAAAAATATATACAGAGAGATGGAGAGTCCCATCACCAATATAAAGAGAGATGGAGAGTCCCGTCACTGGTGAATATAGAGAGATGGAGAGTCCCGTCACTGGTGTATATAGAGATGGAGAGTCCCGTCACCAATATACATAGAGATGGAGAGTCCCGTCACTGGTGTATATAGAGATGGAGAGTCCCGTCACTGGTGTATATAGAGAGATGGAGAGTACTCAGCTGTACCTTTCTTATATATAGTCAGTATATGCTCAGCTGTACCCCTTCTTATATATAGTCAGTATATGCTCAGCTGTACCCCCTCTTATATATAGTCAGTATATGCTCAGCTGTACCCCCTCTTATATATAGTCAGTATATACTCAGCTGTACGCCCTTCTTATATATAGTCAGTATATGCTCAGCTGTACCCCCTCTTATATATAGTCAGTATATACTCAGCTGTACCCTTCTTATATATAGTCAGTATATGCTCAGCTGTACCCCCTCTTATATAAAGTCAGTATATACTCAGCTGTACCCTTCTTATATATAGTCAGTATATACTCAGCTGTACACCCTTCTTATATATAGTCAGTATATACTCAGCTGTACACCCTTCTTATATATAGTCAGTATATACTCAGCTGTACCCTTCTTATATATAGTCAGTATATACTCAGCTGTACCCTTCTTATATATAGTCAGTATATACTCAGCTGTACCCTTCTTATATATAGTCAGTATATACTCAGCTGTACCCCCTCATATATAGTCAGTATATACTCAGCTGTACCCCTCTTATATATAGTCAGTATATACTCAGCTGTACCCCCTCTTATATATAGTCAGTATATACTCAGCTGTGCCCCTCTTATATATAGTCAGTATATACTCAGCTGTACCCCCTCTTATATATAGTCAGTATATACTCAGCTGTACCCTTCTTATATATAGTCAGTATATACTCAGCTGTACCCCCTCATATATAGTCAGTATATACTCAGCTGTACCCCTCTTATATATAGTCAGTATATACTCAGCTGTACCCCCTCTTATATATAGTCAGTATATACTCAGCTGTACCCCCTCTTATATATAGTCAGTATATACTCAGCTGTACCCCCTCTTATATATAGTCAGTATATACTCAGCTGTACCCCTCTTATATATAGTCAGTATATACTCAGCTGTACGCCCTTCTTATATATAGTCAGTATATACTCAGCTGTACCCCCTCTTATATATAGTCAGTATATACTCAGCTGTACAACTTCTTATATATAGTCAGTATATACTCAGCTGTACCCCCTCTTATATATAGTCAGTATATACTCAGCTGTACCCTTCTTATATATAGTCAGTATATACTCAGCTGTACCCTTCTTATATATAGTCAGTATATACTCAGCTGTACCCCTCTTATATATAGTCAGTATATACTCAGCTGTACCCCCTCTTATATATAGTCAGTATATACTCAGCTGTACCCCCTCTTATATATAGTCAGTATATACTCAGCTGTACCCCTCTTATATATAGTCAGTATATACTCAGCTGTACGCCCTTCTTATATATAGTCAGTATATGCTCAGCTGTACCCCTTCTTATATATAGTCAGTATATACTCAGCTGTACCCCCTCTTATATATAGTCAGTATATACTCAGCTGTACCCTTCTTATATATAGTCAGTATATACTCAGCTGTACCCTTCTTATATATAGTCAGTATATACTCAGCTGTACCCCTCTTATATATAGTCAGTATATACTCAGCTGTACCCCCTCTTATATATAGTCAGTATATACTCAGCTGTACCCCCTCTTATATATAGTCAGTATATACTCAGCTGTACCCCTCTTATATATAGTCAGTATATACTCAGCTGTACGCCCTTCTTATATATAGTCAGTATATGCTCAGCTGTACCCCTTCTTATATATAGTCAGTATATACTCAGCTGTACCCCCTCTTATATATAGTCAGTATATACTCAGCTGTACCCTTCTTATATATAGTCAGTATATACTCAGCTGTACCCTTCTTATATATAGTCAGTATATACTCAGCTGTACCCCTCTTATATATAGTCAGTATATACTCAGCTGTACCCCCTCTTATATATAGTCAGTATATACTCAGCTGTACCCCCTCTTATATATAGTCAGTATATACTCAGCTGTACCCCTCTTATATATAGTCAGTATATACTCAGCTGTACGCCCTTCTTATATATAGTCAGTATATACTCAGCTGTACCCCCTCTTATATATAGTCAGTATATACTCAGCTGTACCCCTCTTATATATAGTCAGTATATACTCAGCTGTACGCCCTTCTTATATATAGTCAGTATATACTCAGCTGTACCCCTCTTATATATAGTCAGTATATACTCAGCTGTACCCCTCTTATATATAGTCAGTATATACTCAGCTGTACGCCCTTCTTATATATAGTCAGTATATACTCAGCTGTACCCCTCTTATATATAGTCAGTATATACTCAGCTGTACCCCCTCTTATATATAGTCAGTATATACTCAGCTGTACCCCTCTTATATATAGTCAGTATATACTCAGCTGTACCCCTCTTATATATAGTCAGTATATACTCAGCTGTACCCCTTCTTATATATAGTCAGTATATACTCAGCTGTACCCCTTCTTATATATAGTCAGTATATACTCAGCTGTACCCTTCTTATATATAGTCAGTATATACTCAGCTGTACCCTTCTTATATATAGTCAGTATATACTCAGCTGTACCCTTCTTATATATAGTCAGTATATACTCAGATGTACCCTTCTTATATATAGTCAGTATATACTCAGCTGTACCCTTCTTATATATAGTCAGTATATACTCAGCTGTACCCCTCTTATATATAGTCAGTATATACTCAGCTGTACCCCTCTTATATATAGTCAGTATATACTCAGCTGTACCCCTCTTATATATAGTCAGTATATACTCAGCTGTACAACTTCTTATATATAGTCAGTATATACTCAGCTGTACAACTTCTTATATATAGTCAGTATATACTCAGCTGTACCCCCTCTTATATATAGTCAGTATATACTCAGCTGTACCCCTCTTATATATAGTCAGTATATACTCAGCTGTACGCCCTTCTTATATATATAGTCAGTATATACTCAGCTGTACCCCTCTTATATATAGTCAGTATATACTCAGCTGTACCCCTCTTATATATAGTCAGTATATACTCAGCTGTACCCCTCTTATATATAGTCAGTATATACTCAGCTGTACCCCTCTTATATATAGTCAGTATATACTCAGCTGTACCCCTTCTTATATATAGTCAGTATATACTCAGCTGTACCCCCTCTTATATATAGTCAGTATATACTCAGCTGTACCCCCTCTTATATATAGTCAGTATATACTCAGCTGTACCCCCTCTTATATATAGTCAGTATATACTCAGCTGTACCCCTCTTATATATAGTCAGTATATACTCAGCTGTACCCTTCTTATATATAGTCAGTATATACTCAGCTGTACCCCTCTTATATATAGTCAGTATATACTCAGCTGTACCCCTTCTTATATATAGTCAGTATATACTCAGCTGTACCCCCTCTTATATATAGTCAGTATATACTCAGCTGCACCCTTCTTATATATAGTCAGTATATACTCAGATGTACCCTTCTTATATATAGTCAGTATATACTCAGCTGTACCCCCTCTTATATAGTCAGTATATACTCAGCTGTACCCCTTCTTATATATAGTCAGTATATACTCAGCTGTACCCCCTCTTATATATAGTCAGTATATACTCAGCTGTACCCCTCTTATATATAGTCAGTATATACTCAGCTGTACCCCCTCTTATATATAGTCAGTATATACTCAGCTGTACCCCCTCTTATATATAGTCAGTATATACTCAGCTGTACCCCCTCTTATATATAGTCAGTATATACTCAGCTGTACCCCTCTTATATATAGTCAGTATATACTCAGCTGTACCCCTTCTTATATATAGTCAGTACATGCTCAGCTGTACCCCCTCTTATATAAAGTCAGTATATACTCAGCTGTACCCCCTCTTATATAAAGTCAGTATATACTCAGCTGTACCCCTTCTTATATATAGTCAGTATATACTCAGCTGTACCCCCTCTTATATATAGTCAGTATATACTCAGCTGTACCCTTCTTATATATAGTCAGTATATACTCAGCTGTACCCCTCTTATATATAGTCAGTATATACTCAGCTGTACCCTTCTTATATATAGTCAGTATATACTCAGCTGTACCCCCTTCTTATATATAGTCAGTATATACTCAGCTGTACCCCTCTTATATATAGTCAGTATATACTCAGCTGTACCCCTTCTTATATATAGTCAGTATATACTCAGCTGTACCCTTCTTATATATAGTCAGTATATACTCAGCTGTACGCCCTTCTTATATATAGTCAGTATATACTCAGCTGTACCCCTCTTATATATAGTCAGTATATACTCAGCTGTACCCTTCTTATATATAGTCAGTATATACTCAGCTGTACCCCTTCTTATATATAGTCAGTATATACTCAGCTGTACCCCTCTTATATATAGTCAGTATATACTCAGCTGTACGCCCTTCTTATATATAGTCAGTATATACTCAGCTGTACCCCCTCTTATATATAGTCAGTATATACTCAGCTGTACCCTTCTTATATATAGTCAGTATATACTCAGCTGTACCCTTCTTATATATAGTCAGTATATACTCAGCTGTACCCCTCTTATATATAGTCAGTATATACTCAGCTGTACGCCCTTCTTATATATAGTCAGTATATACTCAGCTGTACCCCCTCTTATATATAGTCAGTATATACTCAGCTGTACCCCTCTTATATATAGTCAGTATATACTCAGCTGTACGCCCTTCTTATATATAGTCAGTATATACTCAGCTGTACCCCCTCTTATATATAGTCAGTATATACTCAGCTGTACCCCTCTTATATATAGTCAGTATATACTCAGCTGTACCCTTCTTATATATAGTCAGTATATACTCAGCTGTACCCCTTCTTATATATAGTCAGTATATACTCAGCTGTACCCCTTCTTATATATAGTCAGTATATACTCAGCTGTACCCCTTCTTATATATAGTCAGTATATACTCAGCTGTACGCCCTTCTTATATATATAGTCAGTATATACTCAGCTGTACCCCTCTTATATATAGTCAGTATATACTCAGCTGTACCCCTCTTATATATAGTCAGTATATACTCAGCTGTACCCCTCTTTATGTCAGTATATACTCAGCTGTACCCTTCTTATATATAGTCAGTATATACTCAGCTGTACCCCCTCTTATATATAGTCAGTATATACTCAGCTGTACCCCTCTTATATATAGTCAGTATATACTCAGCTGTACCCCTCTTATATATAGTCAGTATATACTCAGCTGTACCCCCTCTTATATATAGTCAGTATATACTCAGCTGTACCCCTTCTTATATATAGTCAGTATATACTCAGCTGTACCCTTCTTATATATAGTCAGTATATACTCAGCTGTACCCCTTCTTATATATAGTCAGTATATACTCAGCTGTACCCCCTCTTATATATAGTCAGTATATACTCAGCTGTACCCCCTCTTATATATAGTCAATATATACTCAGCTGTACCCCCTCTTATATATAGTCAGTATATACTCAGCTGTACCCCTCTTATATATAGTCAGTATATACTCAGCTGTACGCCCTTCTTATATATAGTCAGTATATACTCAGCTATACCCCCTCTTATATATAGTCAGTATATACTCAGCTGTACCCCTTCTTATATATAGTCAGTATATACTCAGCTGTACCCCCTCTTATATATAGTCAGTATATACTCAGCTGTACCCCTCTTATATATAGTCAGTATATACTCAGCTGTACCCCCTCTTATATATAGTCAGTATATACTCAGCTGTACCCCCTCTTATATATAGTCAGTATATACTCAGCTGTGCCCTTCTTATATATAGTCAGTATATACTCAGCTGTACCCCTTCTTATATATAGTGAGTATATACTCAGCTGTACCCCTTCTTATATATAGTCAGTATATACTCAGCTGTACGCCCTTCTTATATATATATAGTCAGTATATACTCAGCTGTACCCTTCTTATATATAGTCAGTATATACTCAGCTGTACCCCTCTTATATATATAGTCAGTATATACTCAGCTGTACCCCTTCTTATATATAGTCAGTATATACTCAGCTGTACCCCCTCTTATATAAAGTCAGTATATACTCAGATGTACCCCTTCTTATATATAGTCAGTATATACTCAGCTGTACGCCCTTCTTATATATAGTTGGTATATACTCAGCTGTACGCCCCTCTTATATATAGTCAGTATATACTCAGCTGTACCCTTCTTATATATAGTCAGTATATACTACGCTGTACACCCTTCTTATATATAGTCAGTATATACTCAGCTGTACGCCCTTCTTATATATAGTCAGTATATACTCAGCTGTACCCCCTCTTATATATAGTCAGTATATACTCAGCTGTACCCTTCTTATATATAGTCAGTATATACTCAGCTGTACCCCTTCTTATATATAGTCAGTATATACTCAGCTGTACCCCTCTTATATATAGTCAGTATATACTCAGCTGTACCCCTCTTATATATAGTCAGTATATACTCAGCTGTACCCTTCTTATATATAGTCAGTATATACTCAGCTGTACCCCTCTTATATATAGTCAGTATATACTCAGCTGTACCCCTCTTATATATAGTCAGTATATACTCAGCTGTACCCCCTCTTATATAGTCAGTATATACTCAGCTGTACCCCTTCTTATATATATAGTCAGTATATACTCAGCTGTACCCCTTCTTATATATAGTCAGTATATACTCAGCTGTACCCCTTCTTATATATAGTCAGTATATACTCAGCTGTACCCTTCTTATATATAGTCAGTATATACTCAGCTGTACGCCCTTCTTATATATAGTCAGTATATACTCAGCTGTACCCTTCTTATATATAGTCAGTATATACTCAGCTGTACCCCTCTTATATATAGTCAGTATATACTCAGCTGTACCCTTCTTATATATAGTCAGTATATACTCAGCTGTACCCTTCTTATATATAGTCAGTATATACTCAGCTGTACCCTTCTTATATATAGTCAGTATATACTCAGCTGTACCCCCTCTTATATAGTCAGTATATACTCAGCTGTACGCCCTTCTTATATATAGTCAGTATATACTCAGCTGTACGCCCTTCTTATATATAGTCAGTATATACTCAGCTGTACCCTTCTTATATATAGTCAGTATATACTCAGCTGTACCCTTCTTATATATAGTCAGTATATACTCAGCTGTACCCCTTCTTATATATAGTCAGTATATACTCAGCTGTACCCTTCTTATATATAGTCAGTATATACTCAGCTGTACCCTTCTTATATATAGTCAGTATATACTCAGCTGTACCCCCTCTTATATATAGTCAGTATATACTCAGCTGTACCCTTCTTATATATAGTCAGTATATACTCAGATGTACGCCCTTGGGATTTGGACCGTTCTGATTGTTAAAGGGATTATCCAGGCTTACAAAAACATGTCCGCCTTCCTCCAGAAACAGCGCCGCTCTTGTCTTGGGTTTGAGTTCCAGAAACAGGCGTCGTACGTCATCGCACATCACCTTCATGCTATGTTAAAGGTTAAAACGTCAAAGAACAAAAAAAAAACAGTTGGAGCTCCATTTGGGGGCTTTGTTGGAGGCTAGCCTCGTATCTGTGCCATTTGGGGGGCTTTGTTGGAGGCTAGCATTGTATCTGTGCCATTTGGAAGGCTTTGTTGGAGGCTAGCCTCATATCTGTGCCATTTGGTGGGCTTTGTTGGAGGCTAGCCTCGTATCTGTGCCAATTGGGGGGCTTTGTTTGAGGCTAGCCTTGTTTGAGGCTAGCCTCACATCTGTGCCATTTGGGGGGCTTTGTTGGAGGCTAGCCTCGTATCTGTGCCATTTGGGGGCTTTGTTGGAGGCTAGCCTCGTATCTGTGTCATTTGGGGGCTTTGTTGGAGGCTAGCCTCGTATCTGTGCCATTTGGGGGGCTTTGTTGGAGGCTATCCTCTTATCTGTGCCATTTGGGGGGCTTTGTTGGAGGCTAGCCTTGTATCTGTGCCATTTGGGGGCTTTGTTGGAGGCTAGCCTCGTATCTGTGCCATTTGAGGGGCTTTGTTGGAGGCTAGCCTCATATCTGTGCCATTTGGGGGGCTTTGTTGGAGGCTAGCCTTGTATCTGTGCCATTTGGGGGGCTTTGTTGGAGGCTATCTTCGTATCTGTGCCATTTGGGGGGCTTTGTTGGAGGCTAGCCTTGTATCTGTGCCATTTGGGGGGCTTTGTTGGAGGCTAGCCTCGTATCTGTGCCATTTGGGGGGCTTTGTTGGAGGCTAGCCTCGTATCTGTGCCATTTGGGGGCTTTGTTGGAGGCTAGCCTCTTATCTGTGCCATTTGGGGGGCTTTGTTGGCGGCTAGCCTTGTATCTGTGCCATTTGGGGGGCTTTGTTGGAGGCTAGCTTCGTATCTGTGCCATTTGGGGGGCTTTGTTGGAGGCTAGCCTTGTATCTGTGCCATTTGGGGGGCTTTGTTGGAGGCTAGCTTCGTATCTGTGCCATTTGGGGGGCTTTGTTGGAGGCTATCCTCTTATCTGTGCCATTTGGGGGGCTTTGTTGGAGGCTATCCTCTTATCTGTGCCATATGGGGGGCTTTGTTGGAGGCTAGCTTCGTATCTGTGCCATTTGGGGGGCTTTGTTGGAGGCTAGCCTTGTATCTGTGCCATTTGGGGGGCTTTGTTGGAGGCTAGCTTCGTATCTGTGCCATTTGGGGGGCTTTGTTGGAGGCTAGCCTTGTATCTGTGCCATTTGGGGGGCTTTGTTGGAGGCTAGCCTTGTATCTGTGCCATTTGGAGGGCTTTGTTGGAGGCTAGCCTCGTATCTGTGCCATTTGGGGGCTTTGTTGGAGGCTAGCCTCGTATCTGTGCCATTTGGGGGGCTTTGTTGGAGGCTAGCCTTGTATCTGTGCCATTTGGGGGCTTTGTTGGAGGCTAGCTTCGTATCTGTGCCATTTGGGGGGCTTTGTTGGAGGCTAGCCTTGTATCTGTGCCATTTGGGGGGCTTTGTTGGAGGCTAGCCTCGTATCTGTGCCATTTGGAGGGCTTTGTTGGAGGCTAGCCTCGTATCTGTGCCATTTGGGGGCTTTGTTGGAGGCTAGCCTCGTATCTGTGCCATTTGGGGGGCTTTGTTGGAGGCTAGCCTTGTATCTGTGCCATTTGGGGGGCTTTGTTGGAGGCTAGCGTCATATCTGTGCCATTTGGGGGGCTTTGTTGCAAATTCTGTTTAAACAGAGCAGACAAAAACGCTGTAAGCAGAAACCAGAGGGACTCCATAAAGTCAATGGTATCTCTCAGGATCCAATTTCCAGTCTTGAATGAAATCTGTTATAGAGGCCCTGAGCCTCCAAGGTAGTTAATGTTAATGAGGCCCTAGATCAATGGTGGCTGAACTCCCTGATTCCTTCATGACTGGCTGACCATCTCATTTGTATGGTGGCCGATCAAGTCGTTTTAAGCTTACCAATCCTTTTGTCCTCAGGGAGATAAACCACCAGCAGAGGAGTCTGCCATGAGCCAAGCATACATGTGTATAGAGAGATTGAGGGAGACCGTGAAAAACATGTAAAGTCCACGGCCAGCTATGGCGGCATGGGCTATGTGACTGGATCGGCAAGTGGGAAACTACATTACAGTGGGATAATAGTCACATTACACCCCCCCTCCCCCCTGGGTCACCCTCACGGACAGCACTTACTATGGTCGCCTTACACTCATGTCCCCTGCAGAGCTCCGTGTACGAGTTGTATCGGACGTATATCACCCAGCTGCCGATGAACACCGCCAGCCATGAGAAGAAGAGATATTTAATCCGCATATAGGACAAGCGAGCCTGGAAATACAAAACGAGCCGAGTTACAATCAACGTCCATCAAACCATGAACGATAAAATCCCCGGGCCGTTCCCTAGAGAACCGAACAAGCCCCCCTACTGGATGGTACATTCCCCAATGGACCGTCCATTCTCTACAGGACCAGACACCCTCTTTGGGACCAAACTTCTTTACAGGACCAGACACTCTATAGGAACGTCCATTCTCTACAGAACCAGACACTCTCTATGGGACCGTCCATTCTCTACAGGACCAGACACCCTCTTTGGGACCAAACTTCTTTACAGGACCAGACACTCTATAGGAACGTCCATTCTCTACAGAACCAGACACTCTCTATGGGACCGTCCATTCTCTACAGGACCAGACACCCTCTTTGGGACCAAACTTCTTTACAGGACCAGACACTCTATAGGAACGTCCATTCTCTACAGAACCAGATACTCTCTATGGGACCGTCCATTCTCTACAGGACCAGACACTCTCTATTGGACCGTCCATTCTCTACAGGACCAGACACTCTCTATTGGACCGTCTATTCTCTACAGGACCAGACACTCTCTATGGGACCGTCCATTCTCTACAGAACCAGACACTCTCTATGGGACCATCCATTCTCTACAGGACCAGACACTCTCTATTGGACCGTCTATTCTCTACAGGACCAGACACTCTCTATGGGACCGTCCATTCTCTACAGGACCAGACACTCTCTAAGGGACTGTCCATTCTCTACAGGACCAGACACTCTCTATGGGACCGTCCATTCTCTACAGGACCAGACACTCTCTATGGGACCGTCCATTCTCTACAGGACCAGACACTCTCTACGGCCGTCCATTCTCTACAGGACCAGACACTCTCTATGGGACCGTTCATTCTCTACAGGACCAGACACTCTCTATGGGACCGTCCATTCTCTACAGGACCAGACACACTCTATGGGACCGTCCATTCTCTACAGGACCAGACACACTCTATGGGACCGTCCATTCTCTACAGGACCAGACACTCTCTATGGGACCGTCCATTCTCTATGGGACCGTCCATTCTCTACAGGACCAGACACTCTCTATGGGACCATCCATTCTCTACAGGACCAGACACTCTCTATGGGACCGTCCATTCTCTATGGGACCGTCCATTCTCTACAGGACCAGACACTCTCTATGGGACCGTCCATTCTCTACAGGACCAGACACTCTCTATTGGACCGTCTATTCTCTACAGGACCAGACACTCTCTATGGGACCGTCCATTCTCTACAGGACCAGACACTCTCTATGGGACCGTCCATTCTCTACAGGACCAGACACTCTCTATGGGACGTCCATTCTCTACAGGACCAGACACTCTCTATGGGACCGTCCATTCTCTACAGGACCAGACACTCTCTAAGAGACCGTCCATTCTCTATAGGACCAGACACTCTCTAAGAGACCGTCCATTCTCTATAGGACCAGACACTCTCTAAGAGACCGTCCATTCTCTAGAAATGGTGTAAAGGTTTCTAGAAAGGTTTCTCTGAGGGGAACATTCGTAGTTTACTTGGTGAAAAGTGAAAGGACATCGGTTTCCCGGCTAGAAGTGTCTGTAATCTATAGGACAGTAATACTTTCTAGCTATCCATGCGGGGTTCTTACATAACATGGCGGCAGTGCTCCTATATCCAATCACATCAAATATCAGAGGCCGAGATGAATCTGGTTACATTACTGCAGGGGTGTCACTCACGACCCTCCAGCTGCTGCAGAACTACAATTCCCATCATGCCTGCACAGCTAAAGCTTTATATGAATTGTAGTGTTTCAGCAGGTGGGGGGCAGCAGTATGACACCCCGCCCTCCACTCACAACTATCACATATTAACCTAATAAAGGGGCACTCCAGGGAAAACCAAATTGACTTTAAATCAGCTGGGGTCAGAAAGTTACAGATTTGTAAATTATTTCTATTTAAAAATCTCCAGTCTTCCAGTACTTACCAGCTGCTGTATGTCCTGCAGGAAGTGGTGTTTTCTCTGCAGTCTGACACAGTGCTCTCTGCTGCCACCTCTGTCCATGTCAGGAACTGTCCAGAGCAGCAGCAAATCCCCATGGACAGTTCCTGACATGGACAGAGGTGGCAGCAGAGAGCCCTGTTTCAGACTGGAGAGCATACACTACTTCCTGCAGGACATACAGCAGCAGATAAGTACTGGAAGACTGGAGTTTAAAAAAAATAAATAAATAAATAAAAAAATAGAAATAAATACCTTTCTGACAAAGTTTTATTGGATTTTTTTTTCCCTCTGGAGTGTCCCTGGAGTAGATTTCTTCTCAATGTTCTCTTGAGTTTAAATAAGGAATCACATCAGACGCTGCAGGTGACGCGAGAAAACGTATAAAAGCCCAGGGCAAGAGACCAAGTGTAACAAGTCACAGAAACTATAGCAGTGTCATCCAGAGAGGGAGAGAACAGGAGAGAACGGACAGACTGGAAGAGGAGAGAACGGACAGACTGGAAGAGGAGAGAACGGACAGACTGAAAGAGGAGAGAACGGACAGACTGGAAGAGGAGAGAACGGACAGACTGAAAGAGGAGAGAACGGACAGACTGGAAGAGGAGAGAACGGACAGACTGGAAGAGGAGAGAACGGACAGACTGGAAGAGGAGAGAACGGACAGACTGAAAGAGGAGAGAACGGACAGTCTAGAAGAGGGGGGAACGGACAGTCTAGAAGAGGAGGGAACGGACAGTCTAGAAGAGGAGAAAACGGACAGTCTAGAAGAGGAGAGAACGCATAAGGGCAACATCTGAGAAACCTGTGGGTGTGGATTATGTATTAGTATTGGGGGAGGGGTGTGTGATTATGTATTAGTATTGGGGGAGGGGGTGTGTGATTATATATTAGTATTGGGGGAGGGGGGTGATTATGTATTAGTATTGGGGGAGGGGTGATTATGTATTAGTATTGGGGGAGGGGTGTGTGATTATGTATTAGTATTGGGGGAGGGGGTGTGTGATTATATATTAGTATTGGGGGAGGGGGTGTGATTATGTATTAGTATTGGGGGAGGGGTGATTATGTATTAGCATTGGGGGAGGGGTGTGTGATTATGTATTAGTATTGGGGGAGGGGTGTATGATTATATATTAGTATTGGGGGAGGGGTGTGTGATTATGTATTAGTATTGGGGGAGGGGTGATTATGTATTAGTATTGGGGGAGGGGGGGGTGATTATGTATTAGTATTGGGGGAGGGGTGATTATGTATTAGTATTGGGGGAGGGGGGGTGATTATGTATTAGTATTGGGGAGGGGGGTGATTATGTATTAGTATTGGGGGAGGGGGGGTGATTATGTATTAGTATTGGGGGAGGGGTGTGATTATGTATTAGTATTGGGGGAGGGGGTAATTATGTATTAGTATTGGTGGAGGGGGGTGATTATGTATTAGTATTGGGGGAGGGGTGATTATGTATTAGTATTGGGGGAGGGGGGTGATTATGTATTAGTATTGGGGGAGGGGGGTGATTATGTATTAGTATTGGGGGAGGGGGGTGATTATATATTAGTATTGGGGAGGGGGGTGATTATATATTAGTATTGGGGGAGGGGGGTGATTATATATTAGTATTGGGGGAGGGGGGTGATTATGTATTAGTATTGAGGGAGGGGGTGATTATGTATTAGTATTGAGGGAGGGGGTGATTATGTATTAGTATTGGTGGAGGGGGGTGATTATGTATTAGTATTGGGGGAGGGGTGATTATGTATTAGTATTGGGGGAGGGGTGTGATTATGTATTAGTATTGGGGGAGGGGGTGATTATATATTAGTATTGGGGGAGGGGGGTGATTATATATTAGTATTGGGGGAGGGGGGTGATTATATATTAGCATTGGGGGAGGGGGGTGATTATATATTAGTATTGGGGGAGGGGGGTGATTATATATTAGCATTGGGGGAGGGGGGTGATTATATATTAGCATTGGGGGAGGGGGGTGATTATATATTAGTATTGGGGGAGGGGTGTGATTATGTATTAGTATTGGGGGAGGGGGTTGATTATATATTAGTATTGGGGGAGGGGGGTGATTATATATTAGTATTGGGGGAGGGGTGATTATGTATTAGTATTGGGGGAGGGGGTGATTATATATTAGTATTGGGGGAGGGGGGGGGTGATTATATATTAGTATTGGGGGAGGGGGGTGATTATATATTAGCATTGGGGGAGGGGGGTGATTATATATTAGTATTGGGGGAGGGGTGTGATTATGTATTAGTATTGGTGGAGGGGGTTGATTATATATTAGTATTGGGGGAGGGGGGTGATTATATATTAGTATTGGGGGAGGGGTGATTATGTATTAGTATTGGGGGAGGGGGTGATTATATATTAGTATTGGGGGAGGGGGGGTGATTATATATTAGTATTGGGGGAGGGGGGTGATTATATATTAGTATTGGGGGAGGGGGTGATTATGTATTAGTATTGGTGGAGGGGGGTGATTATGTATTAGTATTGGGGGAGGGGGTGATTATATATTAGTATTGGGGGAGGGGGGTGATTATATATTAGCATTGGGGGAGGGGGGTGATTATGTATTAGTATTGGTGGAGGGGGGTGATTATGTATTAGTATTGGGGGAGGGGGTGATTATATATTAGTATTGGGGAGGGGGGTGATTATATATTAGTATTGGGGGAGGGGGTGATTATATATTAGTATTGGGGGAGGGGGGTGATTATATATTAGTATTGGGGGAGGGGGGTGATTATATATTAGTATTGGGGGAGGGGGGTGATTATATATTAGTATTGGGGGAGGGGGGTGATTATATATTAGTATTGGGGGAGGGGGGTGATTATATATTAGTATTGGGGGAGGGGGGTGATTATATATTAGTATTGGGGGAGGGGGGTGATTATATATTAGTATTGGGGGAGGGGGTGATTATGTATTAGTATTGGTGGAGGGGGGTGATTATGTATTAGTATTGGGGGAGGGGGTGATTATATATTAGTATTGGGGGAGGGGGGTGATTATATATTAGTATTGGGGGATATCCAGGAATTGGAGCTCTTAGTTATTGACTTCTCCATGGACCATACGTATATCAGCTGGAACACATTCTGGATAATTTTTTTGCACAATCATCGGAATCATTTCCTGGAGTCGGGTAAGTGTGAGCAGGTGGTCTCATTCTGGGGTCTGTATTGAGTATGGGGTTTACTTATTGGGTCTTAATTGTGAAGGGGGTCTTACTATGGGGTCTGTATTACACAGGTGGTCCGAGTCTGTATTGTGCCAGGAGGTTTGATTCAGGAGACTTTACAATGTGCGCTGCTAAATTTTGGCCCCCTACCTGCTGCCAAGATGTGGGGGCCTGGAAGCGGCACTCGTCTACCCCTCAGCAGGGTGTCATGGCCGCCCTATGGATATGGCGCAGTACCAGGACACTGCTGGGTAATAACCCTGTCCTTGGAGCAGACTATCTCCTCCTACACAATAACATCTGACAAATTAAAGACATGGAATCACTTTGGTGACGCTCTGCGCCTGTAATTGTCACACGTAAGTGCCGCAATGTAACAGACCCCTCCAGCCCGGGCGCCAGCGACACCTGGTCCGTCCGGATTTATGTCCCCGATGAAACGTCTCTCAATGATAATGTCTAACAGCAGCCCGAGCCGTTATCCAATCCCATTGTTTCCTGGCTGCAAATCATAGCGGCACAGCCATCAGTTACATCCGCCAGGGGCCGCGCCGTCATCGTCAGGCCGCAATAATAGACGGATATTACCAGCAATGAATCTCGGTAACGCTCGTTGATCTGGGACAGAGCGGCCTCATTCAGCAAAGATTTGGGGGATAGTATTCGTGAATAGAAGGTAAATGTGATCGCGGAGGAGACTGCATTGCCGCGCCAGCCGCGGCCACACATGGAGGAGAGAGAAGGATGGATAGGGGAAGTTACCGCGTCACGTATCACTGCAGTATCCTGAAGAACGCTGATGAATGGCGTCATATCCGGACATCCCCGAGACCCCCGTCCTGCCAGCACTTACCATTAAAGATGGTGGCGGTCCAGGCCCGGCTTCAGATCAGTGAGGTGGAGGCGATGGCGGCACCGCTAAGTCTGATGGCACGGATGCATCGCTCCTGCGGACAAACAGAATAAACGCCTTATTATATACGACCCGTGTACCAGGGATAGGGGGCATCAGCAGGACAACCTGCAAACGTCTGGGGGGTGTAGTAGGGGACATGTAGTATCACACTATACTGTATAGAGGAGACACCAAACACACAGCAGTACAGGACATGTAGTATCACACTGTACTGTAGAGGAGATACTAGACACACAGCAGTACAGGACATGTAGTATCACACTATACTGTATAGAGGAGACACCAAACACACAGCAGTACAGGACATGTAGTATCACACTATACTGTATAGAGGAGACACCAAACACACAGCAGCACAGGACATGTAGTATCACACTATACTGTAAAGAGGAGATACCAGACACACAGCAGTACAGGACATGTAGTATCACACTATACTGTAGAGGAGATACTAGACACACAGCAGTACAGGATATGTAGTATCACACTATACTGTAGAGGAGATACTAGACACACAGCAGTACAGGACATGTAGTATCACACTGTACTGTATAGAGGAGACACCAAACACACAGCAGTACAGAACATGTAGTATCACACTATACTGTAGAGAAGATACTAGACACACAGCAGTACAGGACATGTAGTATCACACTATACTGTAGGGAGGAGATACCAGACACACACAGCAGTACATGACATGTAGTATCACACTATACTGTAGAGAAGATACTAGACACACAGCAGTACAGGACATGTAGTATCACACTATACTGTAGGGAGGAGATACCAGACACACAGCTGTACAGGACATGTAGTATCACACTATATTGTAGAGAGGAGATACTAGACCCACAGCAGTACAGGACATGTAGTATCACACTATATTGTAGAGAGGAGATACTAGACCCACAGCAGTACAGGACATGTAGTATCACACTATACTGTAGAGAGGAGATACTAGACCCACAGCAGTACAGGACATGTAGAATCACACTATATTGTAGAGAGGAGATACTAGACCCACAGCAGTACAGGACATGTAGAATCACACTATATTGTAGAGAGGAGACACCAGACGCACACAGCAGTACAGGACATGTAGAATCACACTATATTGTAGAGAGGAGATACTAGACCCACAGCAGTACAGGACATGTAGAATCACACTATATTGTAGAGAGGAGATCAGGGGCGTAACTACCGCCATAGCGGCTGCTATGGGGCCCGCCGCATCAGGGGGCCCCATGGCCTGCTCCTGCAATACACTGGGCCCCCTGAGCCGTCATCATTTGCAGCACCGGGTGACCCTGCTGGTCTCCTGGGTTTTGCAAATGTCCCTTTAACTGCAAGCACTCCTGACCAGAGCTAGCAGTTATGGTTATGTAGTTGTGACTTCACTTGACCGTTTAGTGGTCAGTCGGGGGGGGGGGAAGGCAATCAAAAGTTTGCTATAGGGCCCAGCCATTTCTAGTTACGCCCCTGGAGGAGATACTAGACACACAGCAGTGCAGGACATGTAGTATCACACTATACTGTAGAGGAGATACTAGACACACAGCAGTACAGGACATGTAGTATCACACTATGCTGTAGAGAGGAGTCACTGGACACAGCAGTACAGGACATGTGGTATCACACTATACTGTAGAGGAGATACTAGACACACACAGAAGTACTGGACATGCAGTATCACACTATACTGTAGAGGAGATACCAGACACACAGCAGTACAGGACATTTAGTATCACACTGTAATGTAGAGAGGAGATACCAGACACACAGCAGTACATGACATGTAGTATCACACTGTACTGTAGAGAGGAGATACCAGACACACAGCAGTACAGGACATGTAGTATTACACTATACTGTAGAGAATATACTAGACACACAGCAGTACAAGACAAGTAGTATCACACCATACTGTAGAGTGGAGATACTAGACACAGCAGTACAGGACATGCAGTATCACACTATACTGTAAAGGAGATACTAGACACGCAGCAGTACAGGACATGTAGTATCACACTATACTGTAGAGGAGATACTAGACATGCAGCAGTACAGGACATGTAGTATCACACTATATTGTAGAGAGGAGATACTAGACCCACAGCAGTACAGGACATGTAGTATCACACTATACTGTAGAGAGGAGATACTAGACCCACAGCAGTAGAGGACATGTAGAATCACACTATATTGTAGAGAGGAGATACCAGACACACTGCAGTACAGGACATGTAGTATCACACTATGCTGTAGAGAGGAGACACTAGACACAGCAGTACAAGACAAGTAGTATCACACCATACTGTAGAGTGGAGATACTAGACACACACAGCAGTACAGGACATGTAGTATCACACTATACTGTAGAGGAGATACTAGACACACACATCAGTACAGGACATGTAGTATCACACTATACTGTAGAGAGGAGATACTAGACACACACAGCAGTACAGGACATGTAGTATCACACTATACTGTAGAGGAGATACTAGACACACACATCAGTACAGGACATGTAGTATCACACTATACTGTAGAGAGGAGATACTAGACACACACAGCAGTACAGGACATGTAGTATCACACTATACTGTAGAGGAGATACTAGACACACACATCAGTACAGGACATGTAGTATCACACTATACTGTAGAGAGGAGATACCAGACACACACAGCAGTACAGGACATGTAGTATCACACTATATTGTAGAGAGGAGATACTAGGCACACAGCAGTACAGGACATGTAGTATCACACTATACTGTAGAGAGGAGATACCAGACACACAGCAGTACAGGACATGTAGTATCACACTATATTGTAGAGAGGAGATACTAGACACACAGCAGTACAGGACATGTAGTATCACACTATACTGTAGAGGAGATACTAAACACACAGCAGTACAGGACATTTAGTATCACACTGTACTGTAGAGAGGAAATACCAGACACACAGCAGTACAGGACATGTAGTATCACACTATGCTGTAGAGAGGAGATACTAGACACAGCAGTACACGACATGTAGTATCACACTATACTGTAGAGGAGATACTAGACACACAGCAGTACAAGACAAGTAGTATCACACCATACTGTAGAGTGGAGATACTAGACACACACAGCAGTACAGGACATGTAGTATCACACTATACTGTAGAGGAGATACTAGACACACACATCAGTACAGGACATGTAGTATCACACTATACTGTAGAGAGGAGATACTAGACACACACAGCAGTACAGGACATGTAGTATCACACTATATTGTAGAGAGGAGATACTAGGCACACAGCAGTACAGGACATGTAGTATCACACTATACTGTAGAGAGGAGATACCAGACACACAGCAGTACAGGACATGTAGTATCACGCTGTACTGTAGAGGAGATACCAGACACACAGCAGTACAGGACATGTAGTATCACACTGTACTATAGAGAGGAGATACCAGACACACAGCAGTACAGGTCATGTAGTATCACACTATACTGTAGAGAAGATGCTAGACACACAGCAGTACAAGACATGTAGTATTACACTATACTGTAGAGAGGAGATACTAGACACACACAGCAGTACAGGACATGTAGTATCACACTATACTGTAGAGAATATACTAGACACACAGCAGTACAAGACAAGTAGTATCACACCATATTGTAGAGTGGAGATACTAGACACACACAGCAGTACAGGACATGTAGTATCACACTATACTGTAGAGAATATACTAGACACACAGCAGTACAAGACAAGTAGTATCACACCATATTGTAGAGTGGAGATACTAGATACACACAGCAGTACAGGACATGTAGTATCACACTATACTGTAGAGGAGATACTAGATACACACAGCAGTACAGGACATGTAGTATCACACTATACTGTAGAGGAGATACTAGATACACACAGCAGTACAGGACATGTAGTATCACACTATACTGTAGAGGAGATACTAGATACACACAGCAGTACAGGACATGTAGTATCAAACTGTACTGTAGCGACACATATAGAGACAGGATAATGCTTCCGCGCAGCGATTCCCATTATTGTATAGAATAAAGAATGGAGTAAAAGAGTGGATATAAATAGCGGCGTCACGACTGCGGACGGTGCGGCTCTCATTGCCGGAGTCACTTATGAGCTCATTTGTGAGGCCATGCTCCATTGTTAGATTGCACATTCGGCCCTCCCCACAGCGTGGTGGAATAATGGCTTAACACTCACGGGGGGGGGAGGGGGGGACGACGACTTTACATTCGGGTAATTGATGTCTTTTTTATTAGACATCTCTAGTTATTACGCGATTAAGTTCACGGCCTGAAATTACGCGGTGAAGCATCCGTCAAGGTGATATCTTTACGAGCTTCCAGGCCGCCACCGTTATATCACTGAAGATTATTTTTCGCTGACTACAATTCATCTAAAGTGTCATAATTGTCACGAGTTTTTTTTTTAAGAATTTCCTCTCTATGGTAAAATATCCAACACTTCTGCGTCCGTCCGATTATTTATAGCAGGAAGCGAATCATCCGCCATACGCGATTCAGCGGTTTTACTTTTATTGATAGACACCTAATCAGGGAACAAAAAGGAAGATCTCCTTTGTGTCCTTGACGGATGATCTTTTGTGAAATATCATACTTGTCCTAACTAGACGTGTCGCATATCAGTGCGACCGCCAATGCAGAGACGATATACCAGCCCCTTGTTGCAAAATGGGCTGTACCTAAAAGGGGTATTCGACTCAATTATAGTTTTGATATGTTGCTGCCCATGGTGAGACTAACAATTCATTCCACACTTATTGTCTATTCAGTCTCCTTCCCCCAGTTTTCAGCTGCTGCTTTCTGCTGAAGACACAAAAATCTGTGTGTGAGCTTTTTTCTCTGCCTCCCTCTCCTACCCCCTCTCTTCTGATGTAAACAAGTCCCTGGCAGGCTGTATCTGAAACATTGTAGCTTCTTTGTAATGCTGGGAGGGTTATTCTGAGGTCAAGTTGCTGATGAACTTACTAGAGCTTCCAGCAGCTTTTCATCTCTCTCTACAGAGCCCTCTAAATACTCATCTCCCCCATAGGCTTCTATGTGCAGCACGGAGGACATTATAGAGCAGTACTGAGCAGTGTAAGGTGTGACTTACCACCACTCGGGGAAATATTAGGGTATATGCACACTCAGGTATTCTTGCAGATAACGGAACCTTCTTTCCTTACAAAGAATCTATGAGAATTACTCAGTGTGCATATACCCTAACACGTACTAGAGCTTCCAGCAGCTTCTCATCTCTCTCTGCAGCTTCCTCTTCCTATTTGTCTCCCTCTCCATAGGCTTTTATGGGCAGCATGGAGGACATTACAGAGCAGTACTGAGCAGTGTCAGCTGTCAGTCCACCACTGGGGGAATTGTAACACTTACAAGAGCTTCCAGCAGCTTCTTATCTCTCTCTGCATCTCCCTCTTCCTATTAGTCTCCCTCCACAGATTTTTATGGGCAGCATGGAGGACATTATAGAGCAGTAGTGAGCAGTGTAGGCTGTGAATTAGCTCACAGGAACATATAACACTTACTAGAGCCTTGAGTAGCTTCTCTGCCTCTGTAAAATGCCGGAACAATATAAAGCTAATGAACGCAGTGACACCTATAGTAATGATTAGGTCCAGAATGATGCATCAGAATCAGCAGGAGACTCCTGGGATACGGTAAATGGGAGGTGAGGAATAAGGGTAAGTGTACTGACAAGTCTAATTAACATTTTTAGCTTTCTGTATCCCTGGAAACCTCCTTTATACTGGATAAGGTTAGGCAGAACATACAGAACATGTAGAGATCTTAGCCTCCGCCTAGTGACAGGCCGTTCATCATTAGTGGAGTCGCCCTGTGGCATTTATCCCATATTTCTCACTAATGAACAATCTACTTATGAGAAAATTTAATGCCGACCGAAGACATCGCATTAATCAGGTCACAAAGAAAAAACACGCTCAGGTACTCATCAGGTTTTGCTGTTTGTACATATAAAACATAGCATGGGTTCGTAGGCGAATCAGCTGCTGTATGCCCTGCAGGAAGTGGTGTATTCTCTCCAGTCTGACACAGTGCTCTCTGCTGCCACATCTGTCCATGTCAGGAACTGTCCAGAGCAGCAGCAAATCCCCATAGAAACCTCTCCTGCTCTGGACAGTTCCTGACATGGACAGAGGTGGCAGCAGAGAGCCCTGTGTCAGACTGGAGAGAGTACACCACTTACTGCAGGACATACAGCAGCTGATAAGTACTGGAAGACTAGAGATTTTTTTATATAGCATTTACAAATCTATATACCTTTCTGGTATCAGTTGATTTTAAAAGAGAAAAAACTTCTCTGGAGTTCCCCTTTAAATCATGGGATCATTTATTTCCTAGCTGTTGTATTGATGACCTCTGCAAAATAACAATCGCTAAAGGGGATGAACAGCGGCAAAGCCCCCCATGTACCCCTCCTCTATTCCTGTAAGACTTCATGGCGCGGTTCACTGGCATGCTAATCAACCAGCCGGGAACCTGGCCAACATGGTAATCCCGGCCCCCCGCCCGTCATAAGCCCCCTGTATAGTGAGGAGCATTGTGTGGAGCCGGAGAGGCAGTGATGACGGCAGCGGGGAGGTCACAGCTCTCCCCATGTGAGTTACATAACAGGTCGGGTGGCATGAGAAGCATCCCGGGCCGTGTTCACACTGGCATCAGCTCCATTGTAAGACTAGGATCACATCTGCATCAGATTCTGTCACACAGGCGGCTGGGGTGCAGAGCCGAAACCTACCGACCCAAAAGGAGTCAAAAGAGTCCATTGGGCACTGTTGGTGTCCAGCATGTGAGGGATCGGGAATTGCCATTATACTTGTCCGGTATGTGAGGGATCGGGAATTGCCATTATACTTGTCCGGTATGTGAGGGATCGGTTCCCGCCATTATACTTGTCCGGTATGTGAGGGATCGGTTCCCGCCATTATACTTGTCCGGTATGTGAGGGATTCGGGAATTGCCATTATATTTGTCCGCTATGTGAGGGATCGGGAATTGCCATTATACTTGTCCGGTATGTGAGGGATCGGGAATTGCCATTATACTTGTCCGGTATGTGAGGGATTCGGGAATTGCCATTATACTTGTCCGGTATGTGAGGGATCGGGAATTGCCATTATACTTGTCCGGTATGTGAGGGATCGGGAATTGCCATTATACTTGTCCGGTATGTGAGGGATTCGGGAATTGCCATTATACTTGTCCGGTATGTGAGGGATTCGGGAATTGCCATTATACTTGTCCGGTATGTGAGGGATCGGGAATTGCCATTATACTTGTCCGGTATGTGAGGGATCGGTTCCCGCCATTATACTTGTCCGGTATGTGAGGGATCGGTTCCCGCCATTATACTTGTCCGGTATGTGAGGGATCAGGAATTGCCATTATACTTGTCCGGTATGTGAGGGATCGGGAATTGCCATTATACTTGTCCCGCCATTATACTTGTCCGGTATGTGAGGGATCGGGAATCGCCATTATACTTGTCCGGTATGTGAGCGATCAGTTTCCGCCATTATACTTGTCCGCTATGTGAGGGATCGGGAATTGCCATTATACTTGTCCGGTATGTGAGGGATCGGGAATTGCCATTATACTTGTCCGGTATGTGAGGGATTCGGGAATTGCCATTATACTTGTCCGGTATGTGAGGGATCGGGAATTGCCATTATACTTGTCCGGTATGTGAGGGATTCGGGAATTGCCATTATACTTGTCCGGTATGTGAGGGATTCGGGAATTGCCATTATACTTGTCCGGTATGTGAGGGATTCGGGAATTGCCATTATACTTGTTCGGTATGTGAGGGATCGGGAATTGCCATTATACTTGTCCGGTATGTGAGGGATCGGTTCCCGCCATTATACTTGTCCGGTATGTGAGGGATCGGTTCCCGCCATTATACTTGTCCGGTATGTGAGGGATCGGGAATTGCCATTATACTTGTCCGGTATGTGAGGGATCGGGAATTGCCATTATACTTGTCCCGCCATTATACTTGTCCGGTATGTGAGGGATCGGGAATCGCCATTATACTTGTCCGGTATGTGAGCGATCAGTTTCCGCCATTATACTTGTCCGCTATGTGAGGGATCGGGAATTGCCATTATACTTGTCCGGTATGTGAGGGATCGGGAATTGCCATTATACTTGTCCGGTATGTGAGGGATTCGGGAATTGCCATTATACTTGTCCGGTATGTGAGGGATCGGGAATTGCCATTATACTTGTCCGGTATGTGAGGGATTCGGGAATTGCCATTATACTTGTCCGGTATGTGAGGGATTCGGGAATTGCCATTATACTTGTCCGGTATGTGAGGGATTCGGGAATTGCCATTATACTTGTCCGGTATGTGAGGGATCGGGAATTGCCATTATACTTGTCCGGTATGTGAGGGATCGGTTCCCGCCATTATACTTGTCCGGTATGTGAGGGATCGGTTCCCGCCATTATACTTGTCCGGTATGTGAGGGATCAGGAATTGCCATTATACTTGTCCGGTATGTGAGGGATCGGGAATTGCCATTATACTTGTCCCGCCATTATACTTGTCCGGTATGTGAGGGATCGGGAATCGCCATTATACTTGTCCGGTATGTGAACGATCAGTTTCCGCCATTATACTTGTCCGGTATGTGAGGGATCGGGAATTGCCATTATACTTGTCCGGTATGTGAGGGATCGGTTCCCGCCATTATACTTGTCTGGTATGTGAGGGATCGGTTCCCGCCATTATACTTGTCCGGTATGTGAGGGATCGGTTCCCGCCATTATACTTGTCCGGTATGTGAGGGATCGGGAATTGCCATTATACTTGTCCGGTATGTGAGGGATCGGTTCCCGCCATTATACTTGTCTGGTATGTGAGGGATCGGTTCCCGCCATTATACTTGTCCGGTATGTGAGGGATCGGTTCCCGCCATTATACTTGTCCATAATAGAACACTAACATTTTTCTTTAACATAAAAATGTGATTTTAAACATCGTCCATTTACTGATGACGCTGTCCCTTTAAACAGCTGAGTGGGGGGGGGGGGCAGGAGTCAAACCCAATAGTGTGTTCCAAATGACTGTGATAGAAGGCAGAGCTGCAGGGGGCGGGACAGAGCAGCAGTCTGAACCAATAACAAGGCAGGAGGCGTGTCTTAGACCACCACAGACTCTATAGACACTGTAGCTGAGCTGTAGTCACAGATGGCAGCTCTGCCCAATACAGCTGAGCTAATAAATAGCTAAAAAGCAAAATCAGAAGAAAATAAGCAGCCGGTTAGAATTACCAATAGGCAACGAGTCACCTCCAAGGTCATGGCTGGACCGTTCCTTTAAGGTCTGGTTAAGGATAGATGGAATAATAGCAGCGCCTTCCTTCCATATATCCATTTACTATGAATCAAACCTTGAAGTCGCCTTCCTCCAGTTACGGCTTAGTCATTCTGAACCGGAGCCCATGTGTAACCCTATTATATGGAGTCAGCAGGTGAGATTTTATTTTTAGTCCCGGCTCTTGTACCAGATAAGTCTTCCCATATGTTTTACCCTCTAAGTTGCTTAGGAACGGCTTATTTCTTCTTCTTACATATCACCGCGCATGAATCAATACGAAAGAAATCTCATCCTGAGAGATAACAGATTGCAGAAACAAGACGGAGCCGACAGCGAGGTATACGGTATACGCTCCTCGTGCTCCTCCGGGCCCACTCTCTACCCACTCCCCCTCAGCCACACACAATACACCCAGCGCTGATCGTTCAAAGAAAACCTGGCTCCATTATACTTCAGAGCTGTATGCGCTCTATAAGTGGGCGCTGCTGGGTAGGACAATGGTCAGCTTATAGAACAAGGTGGGCAGCCATTTACATCTTATTAAACCACGCAAAGCTCAAAAAGAAACAAAAAGACCCACACAAAAGACAAAGCTGCCCGTTACACGCTTTATAAAAGTATCAAAGACAAAAAAGTCACAGCCCCCCCCCCCGATGCTGCAGTGACTGCCCCCCCCCCCCGATGCTGCAGTGACTGCCCCCCCGATGCTGCAGTGACTGCCCCCCCCCCCCCCACCTCTGCGGTACCAGCGGGGGCTCAGTTCAAGGATTATAGCTTTTATACAATCAAGAGGTAAAAACTGTCCCCGTCTAAGATATAGATGAAACAGGATCCTTATAGGCAGGAGGTCTGTGGTGATAAGAGGAGGCTGCAGTAAAGTTATCTGTACAGCATTGCAGCGTCAGGTGACACAAAGTAGATAGAGGAGACAATAGCGGCTCCCTGAGGAATGACCTCTTCACAGGTCACAGAGCGCGCTCAGTAATGTCTCACCTTCATCTCAAGGGGACAGAGTCTGTCTATTGTCGTCTATGTCCATGAGTTGTGCTGTAAAGCATGTCACTAAATGCTGTTAAAAACAGGTCAGGCAATATGGCCGCCCCCATAACCATGTACAAAAAGTAAAATAAAAAAAAATTTACAGTCAAATAATAAAACAGAATAGAATAAAAGAACAAGTTTTAGTATGTGACTCAGGTGTTCTGGTGGCCTGGAAGGGATTGCAGTAACTTTAATATCATACAAGTGGAAACCTGACAACCATATCAAGTCCATGTGATCTATCATGGATTGTCAATATACATTACATGGAAACCAGCAGACTAGCCTCATGTGGTTGTCTATCCATCTGTATGCACACATGTAATACCACATACTGCCTGTAGTGGTCACTGTGGGCTGCAGGTTTCCATGGTGACAAGAGCCGATCTCCTGTGGGTGCTCATTTACAGAAGTCTGGAGATCCCCTTTAAGACTACAGTCTCTGCTTCTCCTATGTGGTATTGCCAGCTTATGTTTCCCCTCTGACCTCATCGGGAAAGAAGTTTCGGGTGGAGTCGATAGAGCGGAAAACAATCCAGACATGGAAGAAAATACATTATATAATATTAATATTGCATCATTTTCCACCATTCTTAGCTTGTTGCATATTCACCTTCATGTGAATTAGGGAAAGTTTCCTTATGTGTCTAAACACAAGTATTTGGCGCTATAGCGGTCACTGGCAGCGCCGTAACACAACTCGGTTCTTAGGACCAGACCCTGAATCCGCACGTTGGCGTCTGTATCAGCTGGACGTTCATCGTGTTACTGGCCGATACACACGACTGCGGCGTCAGCACACGTATGATCCCAGGCACACAGCTGAGAAGCTATTACAGGATGCCGCGTCCACCGCTCCTTAGGTAACAATGCGGCTGTTATCGATCGTCTCGGCCGTCCATTGTCCGGGCAGGCCGCAGCTGATTTCCTCAGTAAATGAAATATTAATTTACTCGGCTTTACTGCTCATCGCTCTTTAGACCGTATCCACTTTCTGAGGGCAGAGATCACAGAGAGCCATCTTTCTGAACGACGTCCCGTATTTCCTCTGCACACAGCGTAATTGCTGCTACGATTCGCTTTTACCCATTCCTTACAATGGTGGGAGAATAAAGGTCAGGCTGCACCACTAAAGGGAATATGTCGCCAATTCTGATCATCAGAAACTGCTCTTTCTGCTAAAGATGCGATGGGGTCATAGTGTTCCAGAATCATCCGCTCCCAGTGCTCACAGAACAGAGAAAAGGGACATCTAACCGGCACCATATGCCAATGAGTGCTGAAGTGTCCAGTGGGCGTTCCTTCATGAGGAAGTGTCCAGTGGGCGTTCCTTCATCGGGAAGTGTTCAGTGGGTGTTCCTTCATGAGGAAGTGTCCAGTGAGCGTTCCTTCATGAGGAGGTGTCCAGTGGGCGTTCCTTCATCGGGAAGTGTTCAGTGGGTGTTCCTTCATGAGGAGGTGTCCAGTGGGTGTTCCTTCATGAGGAAGTGTCCAGTGAGCGTTCCTTCATGAGGAGGTGTCCAGTGGGCGTTCCTTCATCGTGAAGTGTTCAGTGGGTGTTCCTTCATGAGGAAGTGTCCAGTGAGCGTTCCTTCATGAGGAGGTGTCCAGTGGGCGTTCCTTCATGAGGAAGTGTCCAGTGAGCGTTCCTTCATCGGGAAGTGTCCAGTGAGCGTTCCTTCATGAGGAGGTGTCCAGTGGGCGTTCCTTCATCGGGAAGTGTTCAGTGGGTGTTCCTTCATGAGGAAGTGTCCAGTGAGCGTTCCTTCATGAGGAGGTGTCCAGTGGGCGTTCCTTCATCGGGAAGTGTCCAGTGGGCGTTCCTTCATGAGGAAGTGTCCAGTGGGCGTTCCTACATGAGGAAGTGTCCAGTGGGTGTTCCTTCATCAGGAAAAGTCCAGTGGGTGTTCCTTCTTCAGAAAGTATCTAGTGGGTGTTCCTTCATCGGGAAATGTCCAGTGGGTGTTCCTTCTTCGGAAAGTATCCAGTGGATGTTCCTTCATCCGGAAGTGTCCAGTGGGTGTTCCTTCATGAGGAAGTGTCCAGTGGGTGTTCCTTCTTTGAAAAGTGTCCAGGAGTGTTCCTTCATTGACACGTGTCCTGGATTCACAATTTTACACCCCTTCCCATTCATTTTTGATTGACACTCTAGACCGAGGAGAACGAGACTGCCGGAGATGTCAAACAGTAGGGGAGCGGTGGTGGGTACTGTGCAAGACTGTGGCAGGAGCTCCAGGAAAAAGAAAGATCCCAGCACTTTAAACCCGTAGGGCTTCTTCCCAAAATTCGCACATGGTCCTTAAATATAGATGATGTGCCACAGAACAGAGGTCGGAGTTCTGAAACTGTTTAAATTTTCCTTGTACTACAGTGCTGGAATAATACAGTAGCACAAACATTTAAACAGTTTTGGACCTCCCGGCATCATAAGGATACATGATGTCGGGAACTCCGTACTCTCTGCTCATTTCGTACCACACTGTCTGTATTTACAAACCGTGCACAGGGGATAAGGCCTTAGATGCAATAGTTGCTTCTGGAATACAAGGAGGCTAATCCACGGGAGGACCCACTGGCACATCCACGGCTGAAATCTGAGGCCTAGTCTTGGATCTTCTCTGCAAAATCCACATCAGAAAGTGAAAGTTTTGCAAATATTTCTACAGAAAGAAGTGAGAACCCCCATTGGCCCTAAGGTATAAGGGAAGTGCGGGCCCCTCCAGTATAGAAGCTTTAGGTGTAAAGTCGACTACAGGATGTAGGAATCTGATGGTGGAGGGATGCGGGCACGGCCCACTGGAACTCTTCTCTATTATAACACTAAGCAGATATATATATATAAATTCGTCGACTAAAAATTTATTTAGCTACTAAATTTATAAGCCAAAGGCCCTGGGTAACGCTGGAACGCTGCCACATTGACGGAGATTATTAAGTTATGGCTCTTGGAATTCAGCAACATGAATTTATTTATTTTTTTCTATAAAACGTGTTATTGTGCTAAAGTAAAACATGAAAAATAAAATCAAGAAAGAAAACGATAGATATCTGCAAAATAATTTCTATGGTTACCAAAAGCGTAGACCTTAAGTCCCTGCGAGCGCACATCTATGATTACTCAGTGTACGGACAATAGGGCTCATTGTTAGGAACCACCTGCTATTACATACAGTCCAGATCCCCTCATTGACAGCTGATGTAACCCGCTGACTAGTGCTGAGCGGACCTGGCACACTCTGAGGGTTTTGTAGTGTTCTCTGAACCCAAACATTCGGCATTTACCGATGGATGCAGAAGTTGGATGCCGTCCTAGGGCTACCAAGAAAGCATATGCCGGGGTGCTGAGGGTGTTATACAGCAGCTAGGCTCTGGTGTTTTGTACTGGGCACAGCCAGGACACGCAGGCACTGGCACCTAGATATCTGATTGCCTTCTACACAACCACATCAAAGAGTGCCAGGTGGGTGTAGAGACTTCCTGAGACCTCCCAGGACAGCAATGCAAAACCAGTAGGGTACGTCGGCTTAACTGCACTTTGCCTTACTGAGGATCAGTCCCTTGACTTCTTTTTGACACTCTTTGACTGGTAAAGAAGAATCCCTGGCACAGACAAGGTGGTCCCTAGAAGGCGGTTACCCCTTCCTTGAGCTTTAGCAGGGCATCAGAAGAAAACTCGCTCCCATAGATATAACTCAGGCTTAGGGCCATATTCCACGGACCGAGCAACAATGTAAAGGAGCGCCGATCTGCTAGATCGGCGCTCGTTTACTGGGCCTATTCCACGGCCCCGATGATCAAACAAGGGCTGCAAGGACATCTTTACCAATGTCCTTGCAGCCCTTGTTTCATACATTACCTGTCCAGGCGCAGGTCTTCTTCTCCCAGTCCCGCGACACAGACCGCTCAGCCAATAACTGGCCGCGGCGTTTACGGCCAGTGATTGGCTGAGCGGTCTGTCAGTTCAGACAGCCCCGCTCCGAAGCCGATGCTACGGCACGGGACCGGGAGGAAGAAGACCTGCGCCCGGACAGGTAATGAAAATCGTCTCCGCCGCGCACAGCTATTTAACCGTAGCAATGCGCAGGTGGCAAATGACGATTTTAGGTCTGAACCTAAATGAATGATCAGCCGATGACACGATCATCGGCTGATCGTTCTCTCTATTCCACCGAGCGAAAATAGGCCGAATCGGGACGAATGGGGCCGATTCGGACGATTATCGCTCCTGTGGAATAGGGCCCTTAGTCTTTAGGTCTCTGACAAGGGCTCTGGCCTTGGGCCAGGCCCAGCTTCACTGCAGCAGGACCTCTGTAGCTTGCTTGTTCTTTATCCCATAAAACAGGCAAAAGACCCTCCCACCAGGAACTAACTGAGCTTTTATAGCGGTGACCGGGTCTAACTTTCGGTTGGCGGGGCTGTGTAAGAGAAAGGAGAAGGAAGACATGTAGTTGGTTGAGAGCCGTGTGTGACACCTGCACCTGTGATTGGTCAATACAGTAGTCAAAACAGTGCAACAGTTAACCCTTCATACTGCAGCTGTGCTCCTATAACCAGACTGTCAGGAAAAGTGAGACACCTAGTGGGGAAAATATAAACAGCAGTTTCATCCCCTTCTGAGTGACACCAGACAGAGTTACCTTTCAACTATGTGGACCACCCGTACTGGGACACTACACATGGATACAGTCATAAGCCATAGGTTGTATCTATGTTTTCCAGGACTCTCAACTGCCGAACGTTTGGATACAGAGAACACTACGAAACCGGAACTGACCACGGGTCTCTATGATGTGACCGGCCTTGAATCCATGGCGTATGATCCGGTATCGGGTAAAGCGGTGTTAGAGAATCGTGCAGTAAGAATGATCAGAGTGTTGCTCTGTATGAGGGTGGAGTAACTTTGGCCTTGAGGATAAATTGAAGCCCATGAGGGGTCCTGCTTATAACTCAGCGAGACCCCGCTGCCACTTAGATTCATTTCACCTCAAGCAATTATTGTATTCTTCTGCTTAACCAATAGAGAGCTGTAGTGGGCGTGCGGCCAGCGTCTACCGATCATCTGCCATATCGACATAGAAAATACCAGACACAAAATCAATCCGGACTGGAATCCCTACAGGTGCACAAAGTCAGAGATATCTGTATTAGATGGATTAACACGCAGCAGCGGCCGGCCTCACAGCTTCAGGATGTAGAACGCATTATAATAGAGGTAAAAACCTTCTCACATACAGAGAGCGAGGGGAAAGAAAATGTAGTAATATGAAGAGTTTTATACAGACTGAGACTCATGAGACATGTCCCAGATGACGTACGGCGCCTACAATACATGGTGACGTCCATCTTCTGCTCCGAGTGGAAAATGTTTGTCTAATCTAAAAAAAAGCCGAAACAGTCACAAGCTCTGCAATAGTGGAAGCCATCATGGGCACTTAAAGGGCTATGCTGGTGGATATAATGTAGAATAATGGCCAAGTGATATTGTGGTGTCCCACCACGGGTGTTGCTATTAGTTACACCCTTCGTAAAAGCCTGTACTAATTGTTAGTAAGTGGTGATGAAGGTGGTGATAAAGTTTTGCCACTAGATGTTGCTGTATTAGGTATGTGTACTCAGATGCTAAACGGCTGAATTTTGTAAAGGGTTATTGTTTATTTGTATGTCACCTGATTCTGTGAACCTATAGGAGTCTTTTCTTCTTCTATCCTATCACCTCTCTCTATACTTCTAATGAACTCTTCACCCACTCACAGCGCACTTTAGATATGCTGGGGATAGGAAGTCACATGGGTAGAGGAAGTGTACGAGTCTTTTGTGTTGGACGTTGTAGGGGAAGGACGCACGCTAGAAAGCTCTCTACAGTGGTCCCGCCAGGCCCTGGCCCTCTACCAGGTCCCCAACCTTGGTCAGTCTTAGTCAGAACAGCTAACAGTTTCTCCTCCGTCTAGTCTACATAACACTATGCAGTGTTAGACCCCTAAAAGGAAAAGGACAAGTCGGAGATAACCCCAACCCACGCCGTGTACAAGGAGAGTCACAGAGCCGGACAGTATCCACAGACAGCAGTAAGCTAGGAACTGATTCGGATAGAGCAAAGTTGCGATAAGCCTAGGAACTCTATCTTGCAGCGCGGTTGTCAGCAGGGAACCCTCAGCATTCCGCTCATCGCAGGTAACAAGGTCTGGGGCTTTGTGTCACCCTCATAGGATGGGTCACCCGACACTGGTGGGCATTAGGTGGTGTAAAGACCCAAAGGTCAAAACACGGGCACAAGTATTCTCTTCTTCTTCTAAGTATTCTTGTACCTCATCCTCCAACATCCCGGCAGAGCACAGAACTACTTGGGTTGGGACTCTCACGGCATCCTCCTCTCTGCATCTCTCAACACGCAACTTAGTCAGCACGACTGTACTCCTATCACAGAACTGGATCCTGTATTATCAAGTGTTCCAAGGGAAACATATCGTGTCAAAGTGAAGTTGTATTACCTGCTGCACACAAGTACTTTTCAAGTAAACAGATTATTTATGATAGAGACTCTTCACCTCACACCGACACAATATACACTACTTCCTTAAGACCCCTTTCTGTGGGTGGCAGTACCGATAATCCGGGAGGGTTACTACACCATTCTGCCCAGTCGTGATCACATCCCAAGGGACCCGGCAGGTTACTGTCCACAGGGTAACTAGGTATAACTGGCCGTTTAAAATAAAAGCAGGTGTGCCACCATACCTGTGTGCCCAACCGGCAGTGGCGTCATGACACAACATCTCAGGGACCGTCACCAGCTACATCTCGGCCAACCACCGAGAAGTGGCGTCACACCTCACCAGCTAGCAAGTGATCGTCCGTTCCTCTGCCACAGCACCGTGGGGGCTCACCACAATACTCACCCACCCCAGGGCTGTTTCTAGCACCGGGCGGGCCAGGCCACCGCACGAGGCACCGACAGCTAGGGGGCGCCCCGCGGGGCCCGACCCCCCGCCACACTCACCACATTCCCAGCGCCCCCCCCCCCCCACCAGGCCCCCTCCTCCCAATCCACCCTCTTTCCCTAAGGCCGGACCCCACGGACCTCCGTTTTGATGTTGGCACCAGCCGGCATGACGTACCGCACACTGGGCACGTCAGCCGGCACGTTATTCATTCATTGGATGGACCCCAAGGACGCCATGCTTGTGCGCCGCCTCTCTCCTGCCTCATGTCAGTTGGTGGTTGTTCAAGCGCCCTGGCGATAGCGGCACCAAGCTTTGATCGCGGACAAATATTACAACCGGGGTGATGGCGGCCGGCGAGTAGTGTGTGGGGGGATTGCAGCCAGGTGGGGGCATTGGTCTGTTGTGATGGCGGCCAGGTGAGGTTGTGTGTGTGTAGAGGGGGGGGGGGCAGGAGAGAGAGTGTGTGTAAAGGGAGGAGGGGGGCAGGAGAGAGAGAGTGTGTGTAAAGGGAGGAGGGGGGGCAGGAGAGAGAGTGTGTGTAAAGGGAGGAGGGGAGGCAGGAGAGAGAGTGTGTGTAAGGGGAGGCAGGAGAGAGAGTGTGTGTAAAGGGAGGAGGGGGGCAGGAGAGAGAGTGTGTGTGTAAAGGGAGGAGGGGGGGGCAGGAGAGAGAGTGTGTAAGGGGAGGTCAGGTGGGATAGTGTGTGAAGGGGGGTCAGGCGGGATATAGTGTGTGAGTAGGGGGGTAAGGTGGGGGTAGTGTGTGTTTGGGGTAGGTTTATTGCAGGCAGAGGGGGGAACTTTATTACTATGGTGGGTACAGCAGGGGGCATTATTACTATATGGGGGCACAGCAGGGGAGGCATTTTTACTGTGGGGCACACACAGCAGGAGACATTATTACTATATTGGCACAGCAAGGGGCATTATTACTATATGGTGGCACAGCAGGGACCATTATTACTATATGAGGCACAGCAGGGGGCATTATTTCTATATGGTGGCACAGCAGGGATTATTATTACTATATGGAGGCACAGCAGGGGGCATTATTTCTATATGGAGGACACAGCAGGGGACATGATTATTATATGAGGACACAGCAGGGGACATTATTACTATATGAGGACACAGCAGGAGACATTATTACTATATGGTGGCACACCAGGGGACATTATTACTATATAGGGACACAGCAGAAGGCATTATTACTATATGAGGACACAGCATGGGACAATATTACTATATAGAGGCACAGTGGGAAATATTATTGTTATATACAGGCACAGCACCGGATCCTACATACAGGGGGCACCCACATAACTACTGACTTTACTGCATCTAACAGCACAATTACTTCAGTTTGGAGCCTACAGGAGGGAAAAGCGGGAGGAAGTTGCTGGATAAGTGTGGAGCCTGAGATGTTTGTCTGGCAGGTTGTGAAGAGACGAATTGTAGCTGGAAGAAATCATCACGGTGGCCTGGGCCAGATGAAGAGGAAAGGGAAAGTGACGCCTCAGATCATAGAAGATGTCACCTGTGAGACACTGAATGACATTTTTGTATTTAGTAGAACATTATTTGGTAGGGGTGCAACACTGCCTCTATGCCATATTTCCTAGTAACCTGAGTAACCCCCCTTCCTTCCCCAGGGCTGAGCTGGTGGGGGGGGGGGACCAGAGTAGGTAAGTATCACTAGCGAACCACAACCCCACAAACCCTTTCACTTCTAAACATATCACCACTGTATATTGGTCCCTCCCTGCTCGTTGCTCCCTGTCTATACCGCCTTTAGCTCTGGTCCCACATGTCACATTGGAAGAGATTGGGGAAAAAGTCAAAACATCCTATAAAACAGAACCTTGTAGAGTCCATTCTGTGAATGGTGAGCACTGATCCTTCAGACTTTTGTTTTTGAAAACATTTCTGTTCACAGTAAGACAAAGGTTTCAAGGGGACACAGGTTGGGTAATATCATGTTTCAGGTCGCTGCCTATAGGTGTCACTAGAGAGTCAGTTTACTTTCTACTGGGGGAGAGCTAATTTGCATATTTTTCCCATGGGGCACTGTCTCTAACACTCCACACAGCCCAGGAAGAAATCTGCTTTCATTGTGCTTAGATCAGGGGCAAAAGAAAGACAATGCGCTATCCCCCTTGTTAGACACAGTGGGATTTTTAGTTTTATAGACAGTGCCGCTTTGTTTGCAGGTTGTGTCTGATATTGCAGCTCGGTCGTGGTCAGTTTGATGGCCGTCCTGAGCTGTATCACTAGGCCCAGGAACTTCTAAGAGAGCAGAGCCAGGTTTTTCCTTTTAATACGAATTCTGGACCACCAGACAACCCCCTCCCAAACCGCCGATACCGCACTCTTGTCGTCCTCAATCCATCCCTGGTCCTGGTCTGTTTGTCTCCTGTTGCCGGTATTCGGGCTAAAGGCATCTTTTATTCCGGCGTAGTGGTATCGATAAGGCCGGGCCTGAAGCCTCCAAAGATGAAAGTCCAGCCCAGGGGCGTGACAACAAAGAAAAAGGGCGGGGAAGAAGAGAAAGGCACTGCAGGCCTAGGGCACAGACACTGTAGGCCCCGCCTCATTGACACTGAATAAAAGATGTTTTTAGCCTGAATACCGGCACCAGAAGACAAGCAGACCCCAGGACCAGGCATGGTGTGTGGAAGACAAGAGAAAGGTAGTGGGGGCTTGGAGGAGGTCAGGTGTACAGATTCACTTTAAAGCTTAGACTCATAAAATACAAACAAAAGGAAAAAAGAACATTTTTTCCATATTGTAAGTATAGTATTAGATGTCTCCTAGGATATATCCTCACACCCCTCCCGCCCCACAACAATCTCCAAAATCTGCAACTCAGCCCTAAGAATATAAATTAGTAGGAATCGGGATAACGTCTGATCTCGTCCGGGACCTCAATACTTTCCGCTAACCAAGCCCCCATCCACACGAGATAATCGGCCGCCGCTATTTGTGCCGTCGCTGCAGAACGTTTCCCAGAAATAAATATTCAGCGTTTGGCTTACAAGAAGAGATGGCGAGACCCTGGAGTAACATCTAAAAATGGATGAGAGCGGGTCAGCGCGGGCGGCAGCCATCGCCTCCAGATAACTCCACTATTGTGTCTGACCCTGAGCGGAGGCTACACGGTATAAATGAGGGAGGCGCAGAGCCGTGGAGTCACCTCCTAACCCCTCCCGGGCTCACACAGTCACATAACATTGCTGGAAACCTTCTTAGTGCAATATAGTCGCAATTCTGTGTTTGTATTATAAGCACAACATGGGGGACACATCACAGGCATATGGTTCCAGGGGGGGGGGGGGGGGACACATCACAGGAATATGGGATCCGAGGGGAAGCATCAAAAGGATATGGGGTCGGGGAGGGGGGACACGTCACTGGCATATGGGGTCCGGGGGGGGGCACACACATCAAAGGGATATGGGGTCCAGGGGACACATCACAGGAATGTGGGCTCGGGGGGGGGGGGCACTACAGGGATATGGGCTCTGGGGGGGACACATAACAGGGATATGGGCTCGGGGGGGGGGGGCACTACAGGGATATGGGCTCTGGGGGGGGACACATAACAGGGATATGGGATCTGGGGGGGACACATCACAGGGCTTTGGGGTCCAGGAGGACAAATCACAGGGCTATGGGGTTTAGGCCGTGGGTGGTCAGAGCACATGGGGATCTCCACAATATAAAGCCTTACTCTTATGGCTGAGGGAATATACTCCTCTTACCATATAACGGCCGCACATCGATGACTATAAAAAAGAAGAAATGCACCAGATGTTTACAAAGAGAAGGAAGAAGGTCTTTGGGATGTGAGTTACTCGGGTTCCTGCTATCTATGACTCCCAGGGAGCAGAACAGGAAGACTTCCACATATTAACAGCAGGAAACCTCTATCATCCTCTCCGAGACGGGAAGAGACTGGTCTGCTCTAACAAGGCTATAAGCAGTGGGACAGACCGTACGCAGACAATAGATCAGCAGAACATCTGGACCATCCACAGCGAGACGACGGCAAAAAACAAAACCAAAATGAATGGGAGATTATGTGCAGGTCGTGTGGGACCAATGTAACAGCCAGGAAGATCATCCCAGAGAATCCGCAACGACTGTACTCCCCGATGTGTCACTGCTGTCAGCCGAACGCCCACAAGGATGGGGTCACAAGCTCTGACCAAGTGCAGCATCGAGTGGGAGCGCAATGATGAAAAATCTCAGAACATACAGAATGTAACATTAAAGGGTCACTCCAAGGGGTGTATTTTTCTTTTCAAATCATCTGGTGTCAGAAAGTTATACAGATTTGTAATTTACTTCTACTAAAAAATCTCTCAGCTACTTCTCAGCTGCTGTATGTCCTGCAGAAAGTGGTGTATTCTCTCCACTCTGACACAGTGCTCTCTGCTGCCACCTCTGTCCATGTCAGGAACCGTCCAGAGCAGGAGAGGTTTTCTATGGGGATTTGCTGCTGCTCTGGACAGTTCCCGACATGGACAGAGGTGGCAGCAGAGAGCACTGTGTCAGACTGGAGAGACTACACCACTTCCTGCAGGGCACACAGCAGCTGATAAGTACTGGAAGGCTAAAGATTTTCTTTAAACAAAGTAATGTACAAATCTGTATAACTTTCTGGCGCAGGTTGATTTGAAAAGAGAAAGTATAATCTTTGGAGTGCCCCTCCATGTTTCATTTTCTGTATCTTTTCTGATGTTTTATGTACTTGAAGAGTTCTTTTAATTAGAATTCATTTACAAATCTCTATACCTTCATTGCACCATCTGATATAATTTTTTTTTTTTATTAATCTGGTGTATGCCTTTAAGAGTCCTTTAATGCATCAGGGCCCATGCACATAGTGAACATAGGTGGGAGGTGGACGATCTTGTAGAAGATCCACAGGTTGGGAACATTCTAATCCATCAAACGCTGGGGGTGTATATGTGCAGCGTGCCAGCGCTGACGCGGATGAGGCCGGCTCGGCTACCATCACGGTGTCTGATATCTTCCCGGTCATTATACTGCAGGTGATGGAGGCCTGGACTTCCCCGCAGAGTAAGATGAAGTCTAGCACCATTGGGTTAATAACCATTTTTATGACATGTTTATATAAGACTCGCTCTATTAATAAGCCAACGTGGTAGAACTCTACGGGCGCGCTCTTGTGGGTTTTTATTAAGTCCTCGTCCCTATTAACCTTTGTGTCTGTAAGAACTACATAACCGTGTCAATGGAATCCGCGGGAACTGTAAGAGCGCTGATTGCTGATTAACGGCGACCACGAGATGTCACCTTCCCGGAAAACACATCACTAAATAATAAATGGTCAGGACGCCAAGGACAGGATTTAATGGGGCAATATGCGGCCTGATCAGGGAACACTTCCTAAATTTACTAGGACAACTGTTCTCTCATTTAATTAGCGTCTCGTCTCCTCTCCGACATCGCTTATTGATTCATCCGGGTAGCGCTGCCAATCCGTGCCGCGGGCCCCGGCTGCCAAAGTAAAAGCCTCTCTATAATGATGAAACATTTTATTTGCTTTATGATTCGCTTCAATAAAAATCAAGAAAACGTGATAGGAAAATATTGTAATTGCCGCATTTTAAGGGATTAATTCTACACGGAGACAAGACAACAAGTCAATCACTCGTCCCAAGGAAAAGCTTCTCTTTTTTGGGGGGAAGATTAACATTTTCTGCTTAATTGACTGCTTTCATGTTCTTACTGCCAAGGCGAGATATGTCCTGTGCTATAATAGAGAGCGATGGCCGTGAATACAAAGACTCACGAGCAAACAACTCACTTCCAGTAAACAGCTTTGTCTCCATGAACGGAAAATATATCTATCACTGAGTGTCAGGCTCTGATTGCACTTGTTATGGGAACGCGTTCTATATCCAGCTATGACCACTCCAATCTCTTACATCAGCGTCTCTACTGGCGGCCAATCCTGCCCAGTGTTTGTTGAATCGCATCTCAATCGCTCCTCAATTTACTTAGTAAGGTCCTGATTAGATGATCATCTAAACCAAATCTTATTTTACCGGCAATCATATAAAAACACGTCTAGTCATTACTAGTCTCTTGTTCTAGAAGCAGCTGAGTGGCAGGAACAGGCTGGTAGTACAAGCAAAGTAACTACAGACCATGCCGAAAAAGCTGAGGAACACAAGGGATGAATATTAGCCCTATAGGCAGAGGAATACAGTGAGCATCAGGTTGTTTCCATCCTCTACTGATCCTGCTGACCACTATCTCATTCCAATCTCCCTTAACACTTCTAGTTATCATGAGTCTCTTGTTCTAGAAGCAGCTGGATGGCAGGAACAGGCTGGTAGTACCCACAAAATAATTACAGACCATGCCTAAAGAGCGGAAAAGAAAATTGTGGAAGAGAAGGGATAAATATTAGCCCTACTGGCAGAGGACTACAGTGAGCATCAGGTTGCTTCCATCCTTAAAATGACTTTACTGTTCAGGCTGACCGCTATCTGATTCCAATCGCACTTAACAACTGGAGGATGACATCATGTGACCTTTAAAAAGAACAGGGTGAAATACATGGCTAGGACGGTTAAGATCGGGCTTCTAAAGGAGGAAATTGTTCAAAGCTAGAAAAATCCTTTCGTCAATGACAAGCCAAGAAGAGCCGGGCTGAAAGACCAGAAGGAGTGGTCCGGAGCCAATGGAGTAAGGAGTTCCTCTCTGATGAGACCGGTTTATAGCTCTGCTCATTACCAGGTCATGTAGTGGTTACATGGAGACCCGGAGAGGCCTACAAGTCGCAGTATTTCCCACCCACCGAGAAATCTGGTGCAGGATTGGTGATGGTGTTGAGATGGAAACACCCCCAGCGTTTGATGGATTAGAATGTTCTCCAACTCTAACAGCAGAACAATGCCCCATGTGATCCAGCCAGGACAAGCAAGTTGTGGATTAAGGACCACTATTCCATCCAGCCGTCCAGCTCTCTCCTCCTGTCACCCGTCAGCTGTTTATCCCCGGCCCGGATGCTTCGCGGGGTTCTGCTAATTGTTCGGCATTGTCTGTGCATATCAATGTCTATGGCGTTTCAGGTTTACAGCTACTTATGTGGAATTGGACACAGTAGCGGCACATCCTCATTACTGCGCACACAGATGTTCAGCTCCCGGGCCTCTTCTATAACATTGTGGAAAGTGTTACTGATGTTACTGCTCAGATGATGAAGATGAGAAGAGATGCCATGTACGAAGAGCCGAAAGGAAGAGGCACCAAGAGCCAAAATCGCACTGATATACATTTCATAGTAATAATACTGTACAGGTACATACATATAGAAGACTGGTTCAGTTACCGCACAGATACATACATATAGTTGGTGGGTTCAGGCACAGTACAGATACATACATACAGATGGCGGGTTCAGGTACCGCAGATACATACACATAGATGGCGGGTTCAGGTAACGTACAGATACATATAGATGGCGGGTTCAGGCACCGTACAGATACATACATATAGATGGCGGGTTCAGGTACCACAGATACATACACATAGATGGCGGGTTCAGGTAACGTACAGATACATATTGATGGCGGGTTCAGGCACCGCACAGATACATATAGATAGCGGGTTCAGGTAACTTACAAATACATATATATAGCGGGTTCAGGCACTGTACAGATACATATAGATGGTGGGTTCAGGCACCGCACAGATACATATAGATGGCGGGTTCAGGCACTGTACAGATACATATAGATGGCGGGTTCAGGCACTGTACAGATACATATAGATGGCGGGTTTAGGCACTGTACAGATACATATAGATAGCGGGTTTAGGCACTGTACAGATACATATAGATGGCGGGTTCAGGCACTGTACAGATACATACATATAGATGGCGGGTTCAGGCACTGTACAGATACATACATATAGATGGCGGGTTCAGGCACTGTACAGATACATATAGATAGCGGGTTCAGGCACTGTACAGATACATATAGATGGCGGGTTCAGGCACTGTACAGATACATATAGATGGCGGGTTCAGGCACTGTACAGATACATATAGATGGCGGGTTCAGGCACTGTACAGATACATATAGATAGCGAGTTCAGGCACTGTACAGATACATATAGATAGCGGGTTCAGGCACTGTACAGATACATATAGATGGCGGGTTCAGGCACTGTACAGATACATATAGATAGCGAGTTCAGGCACTGTACAGATACATATAGATAGCGAGTTCAGGCACTGTACAGATACATATAGATGGCGGGTTTAGGCACTGTACAGATACATATAGATGGCGGGTTCAGGCACTGTACAGATACATATAGATAGCGAGTTCAGGCACTGTACAGATACATATAGATAGCGAGTTCAGGCACTGTACAGATACATATAGATGGCGGGTTTAGGCACTGTACAGATACATATAGATGGCGGGTTCAGGCACTGTACAGATACATATAGATAGCGAGTTCAGGCACTGTACAGATACATATAGATAGCGAGTTCAGGCACTGTACAGATACATATAGATGGCGGGTTTAGGCACTGTACAGATACATATAGATGGCGGGTTCAGGCACTGTACAGATACATATAGATAGCGAGTTCAGGCACTGTACAGATACATATAGATAGCGAGTTCAGGCACTGTACAGATACATATAGATGGCGGGTTTAGGCACTGTACAGATACATATAGATGGCGGGTTCAGGCACTGTACAGATACATATAGATAGCGGGTTCAGGCACGGCACAGATACAGGTATACACCAGGAGGATACAGGGAAGACACTTGGCTGCCGCTCCGCTCCCTCAGGCAACTAAACAGCTTAGTACATATCCACCATACATAAACATACCAGGTGTTCTGGGATTGTTATAATCCTTCCTCCAGGTTTATATAATACTTGTGTATATTGGCAGTGGTGGCAGCTTCTGTATAAGGTGTCTAACCATTATGTCTCCCTATATAAGATTCATACGGCTATACAGAACAGAAAGATTAGGGGAAAATGGAAGAAATGTAAGAAAGAACATACGCCTGACCCATCTGTATATAATGTCTATTACGTCTGACCCACCTGTATATACTGTACATTACTCCTGACCCACCTGTATATACTGTACATAACTCCTGAACAATCTGTATATAATGTCTATTACGCCTGACCCACCTGTATATACTGTACATTGCGCCTGACCCACCTGTATATACTGTACATTACTCCTGACCCATCTGTATATACTGTACATTACTCCTGACCCACCTGTATATACTGTACATTACTCCTGACCCTCCTGTATATACTGTATATTACTCCTGAGTCCTGACCCACCTGTATATACTGTATATTACTCCTGACCCATCTGTATATACTGTACATTACTCCTGACCCACCTGTATATACTGTACATTACTCCTGAGTCCTGACCCATCTGTATATACTGTACATTACTCCTGACCCACCTGTATATACTGTATATTACTCCTGAGTCCTGACCCATCTGTATATACTGTACATTACTCCTGACCCACCTGTATATACTGTACATTACTCCTGACCCACCTGTATATACTGTATATTCCTCCTGAGTCCTGACACACCTGTATATACTGTATATTACTCCTGAGTCCTGACCCATCTGTATTTACTGTATATTACTCCTGAGTCCTGACCCATCTGTATTTACTGTATATTACTCCTGACCGATCTATACGTTACTCCTGACCGATCTGTATATACTGTATATTACTCCTGACGGATCTGTATATACTATATATTACTACTAACCCATCTGTATATACTGTACATTACTCCTGACCGATCTGTATATACTATATATTACTACTGACCCATCTGTATATACTGTACATTACTCCTGACCCACCTGTACGTTACTCCTGACCCATCCTCCTCTGCAGATCATTGCTCTGTGTCTTTCCTACCCTGCGGCACTCCCTGTAGGCTTCTTCTGGTAAGTACGGTATGACTCTCTAAAGGAGAGCACTTATAGAGTCATTTCTCTGCTTCAGATTCCTGTGAATCATTACTTACAGCTGCGGGGCTGGTGCTCGGTTTCAGCATCTGACACGTGGGACTTTCCTCCCACCTCTGCCTGCACCTCCTCTACGTCTTCCACCTGTACTACTCTGTCGCTTTCTGTCAGGTGACTCCGGGTTCATGGCTCCTCTACGTCTTCCACCTATACTACTCTCTCGCTTTCTGTCAGGTGACTCCGGGTTCATGGCTCCTCTCGGTTCTTTATACAGTTTCCACCACTTTGAGCCTCTCATCTGTTCTCTTGCTCTTATAGTTTTCCCTCTCTCGCCGGCTTCTCTCTCCATTTCTCGTATTATCAGATCTCTGCTGTTTCGACATGTCACATCTCATGTTTACCTTGGCGGAGTGACTCCTGGCTCCAGGGCTCCAGTCTCCGCTCCCGCCCAGGTCTTCCAGCTGCCGCACACTGGCGGGTTATGGAGGTTAGAGAGATACAAGTGATGGGCAGGCACAGCTAATAGTACAATAAACACATGAAGGAGTTACACGTCCCACATACCTAAACAACGACAACCGGCCAAGAGAAATAAAGAGCGGTATACAGGAGGTAAGTCCAGGCCAGTCACTGAATATTCAAGAATCCCAACCAGGAATACAAACACGATAGGGTACGGTATCTGAGGGGTCCACAGAGCCAACACCACCACCCGAGTGCGCCCTCCCAGGGGACCAGGATAGTACTGGGAGATCGTGGTCATGTTCTTCCAACCTATGTCAGACATTTCTAGCCATATGACAAGTCGTGTTATCTTGCTGGAAGATCCCATCCGTCCCAGAGAAGACAACCAGCAAGTATGGGTGTAGATGATATGCAGGGACGGGTTTATCCCCAGGTTGGCTGATACCCCCCCCCCGGCAATGGTGATCAGCAGTTTCCATTACAATAAATTGTCACCACAGCCTCCTGGAAACAGATCACACTGCGCAGTATCAGGAATATCGCCAACAATCCTCCCTCTGTACAACTCTGATAACTCCTCATCACCGAGGGATACGTGTGCAAACTATCGCACATTATAAACCCAGTGAGCCACTCACCATGTGACCCCCCATGAGAGGCCTACAAAAGAAGATGGTTATAATATTATGACTGCGTCATTGCATCCAGACTAGAGATGAGCAAACTTACTGATCCTTAAGATTCGTCTGAACCTGAACGTTCGGCATTTGACTCCCTGAAAATGTTGGATGAAGCCCCAGGGAGTGCTGGGAAACATATACAGGTGGTCCTCGGGTTACGCCGGTCTCGAGTTACGACGTTTCGTGGTTCCGACGCTTTGTTCCGATGCCTTGTTCCGACCTACGCGGTTCCGTAGTAAGTCGAGTACGTGCAGCCTAACCGCACGTACATCTCCAAGGAGGAGAAGTCAGCACCAGGTCATAAAGTCAGCAAGGAGAGACTGACTTTGCTTCTTGGAGGCAATGCTGCAGGTGACTACAAACTGAAGCCCATGCTGGTGTATCAGGCTGAGAATCCCAGGGAACTCAAGGGCATTTCTAAGGCTCAACTACCAGTCATCTGGAAGTCTAACAGGAAGGCATGGGTGACACTTGCAGTGTTTGAGGACTGGTTCAACAACTATTTTGTGCCAAGCGTGGAGCGCTACTGTACCTCCAAGGATATCCCCTTTAAGGTGTTGCTCCTTCTGGACAATGCCCCTGGACACCCTGCTGATGTGGATGACTTTCACCCTAATGTCAAGGTGGTTTACCTTCCACCTAATACCACTGCTCTAATACAGCCTATGGACCAAGGAGTCATTGCTACATTCAAGGCCTACTACCTCCGAAGGGTCATTGGCAAAGCTTTACAAGCAACTGAAAAGAATAAGGACTTGACTATAAAGGACTTTTGGAAAAAATACAACATCCTTGATGCTGTGCAGAACATTGCTGATTCCTGGGATGAGGTGAAGCAGACCAGTATGAATGGTGGGTGGAAAAAACTGTGTCCCCAGTTTGTGACTGATGTCACAGAGGTTCAAGAGTCAGTGACTAGTGTCATACAGAACGTTGTAGCTATGAGTAAGACAATGAATCTGGAGGTGGAGGAGGAGGATGTCACAGAGCTACTGGCATCTCATGGAGAGGAGTTATCTGCTGAGGACCTTATACAGCTGGAGAAGCAAATCATAGAGGAAGACATGCCAACCCCAGAACCCAAGAGATTCACAAGGCAGGGATTGGCAAGAGGGTTTGCCCTGATTGAAGAAGGGTTGTCCAAGTTTGAGGCTGAGGATCCCAACATGGAGAGGTACAGTAGTGTTGCCAGAGGAGTCATGGATTCCCTTAGATGTTACAAGGAGATCTTAGAGGAGAAGAAGATGGTCTCCTTCCAGACTAACCTGCAGCAGTACTTCAAGACGGCTGAGAGGCCTGCAACAGATCCTGTACCTGTACCCTCTACCTCAGCTGCCCCTCTTGACTTACCTGCCCCAGTATCTCCTGCACCTTCTGCAGCTTCCTCCCAATAAGCCTCTTCTCTCTTTAGAATTTTTTTTCCGGACAGTACACTGTTTATTACTGTACTTACAGTACTGTTCTCTTTCTTACAGTACAGTACGTAGTGCACAACATTTTACTGTACCTATGTGTTTATTGATACTTATGTAGGGTACTGTTAGCATACAGTAGGTGTTAGGATAGGCTAAGTGTTTACAGCACAGTACTGTTATTATGGTACAGTACTGTATGAATGTATGATCCAACTTACGTCGAAATTCGGTTTACGACGCCACGCAAGAACGGATCAACGTCGTAAGTCGGGGACCACCTGTATATCTACATAGGGCTATTGTGGTGTCCCACCACTGGTGTTTTTGTCTCTCCTATGCACCTGTCAAGGCACCTTTTTCTCTCAGTTTAAAGTGGTGATGAGCTATTCTGAAGTTTCACCACTAGGTGTCAGTAACTTATGTCTATATGTGTTCCAGTGCTGAAGGTAGTAATGGGTTAATGTTTTATCTGTAACATGTTTTATGCTGACCAACAGGAGGTGCTCTTTCCTTCTCACCTATTGCCTTTCTCCTGCACACACTTATCCCCACTACTCACAGGTAGGAACACTAGGAGTTTACACTGGTGGAGTGTAGGGCAGTTCTAGTCTGATTCTCAGAGAGGAAGGACATAACAAACACTATTCCTGCTGTACTTAAGCCAGGGCCTGGCTGATGCCAGGACCCCTATCAAGGACAACCAGTTCAATTGAGTCTAGTCACCTTTGTGAGCATATGCAACAAGAGACAACCAGTTCTTTTATTACTACTACTATACCTATTATGCAGTGCTAAACACACTCAAGGGAGAGGTAACCAGGGAAAACCCTTAGCCACGCCAGGAACACGTCTACAATGAGCAGGGCAGTATCCAGGTAACAGAGAAACTAGCTTCGATAGGACAAAGCAGCCAGCACTGAAGGCGTATGTATTCTATCGTGCAGTACAGGTAAATTCCATCCCAGACACCTAGCTACGCCCAGAAACCACGGCTGGGGCTTGTACTACCCTACTGGGACGGGTTCTACGATACCAGGGGGAAGTTGGTGGTCAGACCAAAGTCTATACACAAGTACAAGAATACTTCACTATTGAAGACATCTCCAGGTTCCAGTAGAGTACATTGCTACACTGGGTTTGGGCTCCTCTGGCCAACTCCTATACTCTACAAGCACCACTACAACTACCTCTCTGTCTCTTACTACTCTCAAGCACCTCCTCCAGCACAAAGGTCAAGCACACCAGTGTGTAAAGATTTATCTACTTGTGAAAACGTGTGCTATTACATTGAAAAGTCTGACAGTGAAGCTGTTTTATTTTTTATACTACCGGGACTCTGTCATTCTCTGTCTGCATCGGCACCTATACACACAGTACCGCACACCTTGTGTTACTTTTCCCCTTTCTGTGTGCGGCGGTACAGATAATTCAGGTGGGTCAGTTGCCACTTAGGACTGCCATGACATGAGCCCATGGGGCAATAGCTCACCTGTGTGCTGGACAAGCACTGGCGTCATGACACGAACATCACTAACCGTACACCACAGAATTGGGGTCACTGGCTATCTCAAGTACTGGCCGAGTACCACAGCTATGACTGTATCCATGGGCTGCATCAAACTTCTCCGGCCACAGGGAGTCAAATGCCAAACGTCGGACAAACCGAAATGTTCGGTGAGTTCGCTCATCACTAGTCTGGACCTTTCTTATCTAATTAGATCACATTATTCCATCGTGTATGTGTGTGTGTGTGTGTGTGTGTGTGTGTATGTATATATATATATATATATACATACATACATACATATACACACACACACACACACAAATGATCCAGCGTCTGACTGATCCCTATGTCAGATACAGCGCTGTGATCTGTGTGCGGTCAACCACAATGGGACTCCGTAATTGTATCTACCTCTTATGATCTGTGGTCAGTTCCCTTCATACCGCTCTTCGGGACGCCGTGCTGTACGGCCATTTATATAATAACGTCCTCCAGTACAGAGACATGATGAGTTATCATGTATAATACAGAACAGCTGGGGGGGGGGGGGTCACCCGCCTGGTATCTATCGCACAGCTATACCGTGGCTTCCTGCGCTGGGGTAAAGGCTCAGCAGGTTGCACCACCACCATCTATCTAAATGCTGTGCCCAGGGCAAAGTCGGCACCGCCCAGGCATCTGCCGCACATGTCCCGGCCCGCGCCTCTGCTCTTATTACCGAATTTCATCATTTATTTCATTTGCATCTCTAGCTATAATAGTTCAGACTTTTTCAGCAGCGATAGAATGATTTAAAGGGACACTCCGATATCAGGTTAAAAAAAAAAAAAAAACATAAAATCACCACAGAAGCATATAGCACTACAAACCTGTCTGCCCCAGTTCTGAAACCACCAAAACTCCTCTCCCCTACCGTGTCTTCTCACTACTATACAATTCCCAGAATGCATTCCCTCAGCTTTTCATCATAGTCCTCCCACCCTGCCTACTTCACTCCCACAGCACTCCAGCCAGTTCTCTGCAGAACATTTTCATACACACCAGGTTCTCTCTCCACACTCTAAATCTGCAGCACCTGCTGTATTCATTTCCCAGTCTGCTTCTCTGCCTGTGGCATTGTTCAGCACAAGGTAGGATACTGTAATCCCACCTCCCCACCTTCTTACCTAAATCTAAATGTCCCAATAAAGATATAAGTGTATATGACAGAACATGGTGATGTAGAATGGAGGGGCTAGTCAGAGGTGGTGACATCACTCAGGGGGTGGGGCTAGAGGTCAGTGACAACAGAGGATGATGCATTGTCCCAGGAGAGAGGGAGGAGCCGGGATGCTGGAGACAACACTGCACTGACAAGGAAAAAAAACGACACAACTTCCTATCAGAGGTAAACCAACCAAAATACGCTGAAGCCAGGACTATTATAGATAGCTCAATATCAGTAAGTTATAGATGGGTGATTATTAAGTCTTATTTAAATACCAATTTCTGATACCAAAATACCCCTTAAACCCCTTGATACCCTTGAACAAGTTTTAGTATCGGACTCTAATCGGTAAGAGAAAACATTGGTGTAATCGTGTCCTGTGCGGCGCCATCAGCAGGTGCCTCCCTATCAGTACACAGAGCTGCGGCCGCTCAGCCATGGCTTCCCTCCAACGCCTAATGTGTCAGCTTCTCAGGGCTTTGGCGGGTAGCTGGATAAGCTGCTTACCACAAGCCGCACACAGCAGCTGAGATTCCAGCAGGCTTTCCTTACGCTGCGCGCCCTGCACGCCGGCTGCCGCTCATGTTTACATTTCCTTACATTACCCTGGTCGCCTTTTAGTTCCGTGTGACCGTCCTTGCACAATGAGCGGCATTAACCGCCTCACACTGAACACTTCAATCACTTCCAGCCATACACCATAATCCGCACAGTACAACAATCTACCGGCATGTTCTGTCCGTTATAAGGACGTCCGTGTAATAGCTGCTCCCGGATTTACCAAACGGGTGAATATTGCAACAGATTGTGCAGAATCCGGAACGTGCGACGCGTCAATGGGAACGCAGCTCCATGTTACAGGAAATAAATCCGGAAAATCTGGCTCCATATGTCTCTATAAAGCTGAGCTAAGTGATGGCAGCAGATCCCCGCAGGACTGGCAGAGCAAGGGGTCAAACGCACGGCTGCCCTCCAGCTGCTGCAAAACTACAACTCCCATCATGCCTGAGGAGCTAAAGCGCTGGCTGTCTATACATGATGGGAATTGTAGTTTTGCAGCAGCTGGAGGCGACAAGTCTGACACCTGAGATGTGTATTGGGGGTCTTTATTACCGACAGCAGATATTGGAGCAGAGTATTTCTCACCCAGACTGGTGTCAGAAAGTTATCTAGATTTATAATTTCTATGTAAAAAATCTCCAGTCTTCCAGTACTTATCAGCTGCTGTATGTCCTGCAGGAAGTGGTGCTTTCTCTCCAGTCTGACACAGTGCTCTCTGCTGCCACCTTTGTCCATGTCAGGAACTGTCCAGGGCAGGAGAGGTTTTCTATGGGGATTTGCTGCTGCTCTGGACAGTTCCTGACATGGACAGAGGTGGCAGCAGAGAGCACTGTGTCAGACTGGAAAGAATACACCACTTCCTGTAGGACATACAGCAGCTGATAAGTACTGGAAGACTAGAGATTTTTTAAATAGAAGTAAATAACAAATCTGTAAAACCTTCTAACACCAGTTGATTTAAAAGATTTTTTGCTAGAGTACCCCTTTAAACTCTCCATATGTTTTACATAGAAATCTCTCCAGATCCTTCCTGAACTAAACCTAACATCCGTTTCAAGTCCGCTGAGATCCCGCCTCGATCACTGACGCCACGTCTCGAGCCCACGTCAGACACCAGGAAGCAGCCAGGCCCCCGGAGCGCCGCAATACGGGACCCATCGCTGGAACCAGGGAGGTGAGTGGACGTAGTTTCCCTCAGCCACCTCCTCCCCGACCAGATCCCAAAATAGCCCCCTGCCGGAGTACCCCTTTAAATCTGCCAGTGGGGGACTTGGGATGCCCTCATACACACTAGATGATAGGCAGATCCCTCCGAGTTCACCAGGTTCAGCTGACTTTAATCTAATCCGTATCATCAGCCTAACGGATTTATCCGGGAGCCAAACTCTGCCCGAAAACATTCTTTCTTACAAAACAGCGCCCCCCCTGTCCTAAGGTTGTGTTTGGTATTACAACACAGTTCTACTGACTTTAACAGAACTGAGATGCAATACCACACGAGACCTGACGACAAGAGTGGCGCTGTTTGTGGGAGAACGCAGCAATCTTTTATGAATTCCTGATAGTTTCTTTAACAGAGAGCGGGAAACAGGGAGGAATAATCACAGGTCGATGGAAGGCGACAAAGACGTCATTTTCTCCTGATAGGAGCACTAAGTGTTCTGTACTACTAATCCTACACTGCATAACAATAGGGAACCTATAGGGGGCATCACTTTCCTTTGTAACAAGTTCAGGTTTAACATGACGGCTGTGTCACCAGGCCGCGCCGTATCTCCCACCCATCCTTTGTGATAAAACCTCGTCCTGCCTCGTGAAGGAACACGTCCCGCCATCGTTACCATTATACTCAACCGCAATCTACATTAACAAAATCGTAACGGTAATAATGGGAATCACACCTGTAATAAACGTCTCCGTGTGGCGGGTTATCGCTTTATGGCAGGTCGTATTAGGTCTATCCTGCGGAGGAGCTATTCATCGTGTTCACTCCAGAAAAATTATATATTCAAACCCCGCATTATAATAAAATAAACTTAAAGTTTATTTTAAGTTTATTTTAAATTTCTTAAAGGGGTACTCTACATAAAGGGGAAAAAAAAGATTTAAATCAAGTTATATTGATATGTATCTTACTTCTATTTAAAAAGCTTTTGTCTTCAAGTACTTATCAGCTGCTGTATGTCCTGCGGGAAGTGGTGTATTCTCTCTAATCTTCCAGTACTTATCAGCTACTGTATGTCCTGCAGGAAGTGTCCAGAACTGTCCAGAGCAGCAGCAAATCCCCATAGAAAACCTCTCCTGCTCTGGACAGTTCCTGACATGGACAGAGGTGGCAGCAGAGAGCATTGTGTCAGACTGGAGAGAATACACCATTTCCTGCAGGACATACAGCAGCTGATAAGTACTGGAAGCCTGGATATTTTTAAATAGAAATAATTTAGAAAAAAGTACTGGAATGCCCTCCTTATACTAGTACAATGAAATAGTGATATGTTAAACGTTTTGGCTCCAGTTTGCTGATATAAGAAGGAATTCTGCCGTATACCGTAGCGCACTTGCATCATCTAACGTACAGCCACCATGTGACCAGTCTTCCTGACACTGTCCGTGTTCACCTTGTAGATATAGAACCAGGAAGGGTACAGAATGTAATAACGGCCGCTCCTCTGAATATTAGATAATACGATGATAAGCGTCGCTTCCGTAAACAGATTCCTTATCACCTGGCACCAGAGCCGCCGCTGAGCCGCCGCCAAGCACTGCGCCCTCCGAAAACAAAGGAGCTGAGCTAAAAGACAACCGATATACAGAGAGTATACAGAAGCCCACTATGGTACACGGGGTACAGAGAGTATACAGAAGCCTACAGGGTACAGAGAGTATACAGAAGCCCACTATGGTACATGGGGTACAGAGAGTATACAGAAGCCCACTATGGTACATGGGGTACAGAGAGTATACAGAAGCCTACGGGGTACAGAGAGTATACAGAAGCCCACTATGGTATACGGGATACAGAAAGTATACAGAAGCTCACTATGGTATATGGGGTACAGAGAGTATACAGAAGCCCACTATGGTATATGGGGTACAGAGAGTATACAGAAGCTCACTATGGGATATGGGGTACAGAGAGTATACAGAAGCCCACTATGGTATATGGGGTACAGAGAGTATACAGAAGCCCACTATGGTATATGGGGTACAGAGAGTATACAGAAGCCCACTATGGTATATGGGGTACAGAGAGTATACAGAAGCCCACTATGGTATACAGGGTACAGAGTATACAGAAGCCCACTATGGTATATGGGGTACAGAGAGTATACAGAAGCTCACTATGGTATACGGGGTACAGAGAGTATACAGAAGCCCACTATGGTATACGGGATACAGAGAGTATACAGAAGCCCACTATGGTATACAGGGTACAGAGTATACAGAAGCTCACTATGGTATATGGGGTACAGAGAGTATACAGAAGCTCACTATGGTATACGGGGTACAGAGTGTATACAGAAGCCCACTACGGTATATGGGGTACAGAGAGTATACAGAAGCCCACTATGGTATACAGGGTACAGAGTATACAGAAGCTCACTATGGTATATGGGGTACAGAGAGTATACAGAAGCTCACTATGGTACATGGGGTACAGAGAGTATACAGAAGCTCACTATGGTATACGGGGTACAGAGTGTATACAGAAGCCCACTATGGTATACAGGGTACAGAGTATACAGAAGCTCACTATGGTATATGGGGTACAGAGAGTATACAGAAGCTCACTATGGTACATGGGGTACAGAGAGTATACAGAAGCTCACTATGGTACATGGGGTACAGAGAGTATACAGAAGCTCACTACGGTATATGGGGTACAGAGTGTATACAGAAGCCCACTACGGTATATGGGGTACAGAGAGTATACAGAAGCCTACGGGGTACAGAGAGTATACAGAAGCTCACTATGGTATACGGGGTACAGAGTGTATACAGAAGCCCACTATGGTACACGGGGTACAGAGAGTATACAGAAGCTCACTATTGTATATAGGATACAGAGAGTATACAGAAGCCCACTATGGTATATGGGGTACAGAGAGTATACAGAAGCCCACTATGGTACACGGGGTACAGAGAGTATACAGAAGCCCACTATGGTACACGGGGTACAGAGAGTATACAGAAGCCTACGGGGTACAGAGAGTATACAGAAGCCCACTATGGTACACGGGGTACAGAGAGTATACAGAAGCTCACTATGGTATACGGGGTACAGAGAGTATACAGAAGCCCACTATGGTACATGGGGTACAGAGAGTATACAGAAGCTCACTATGGTATATGGGGTACAGAGAGTATACAGAAGCCCACTATGGTATATAGGATACAGAGAGTATACAGAAGCCCACTATGGTATATGGGGTACAGAGAGTATACAGAAGCCCACTATGGTACATGGGGTACAGAGAGTATACAGAAGCCCACTATGGTATATGGGGTACAGAGAGTATACAGAAGCCCACTATGGTATATGGGGTACAGAGAGTATACAGAAGCCCACTATGGTACATGGGGTACAGAGAGTATACAGAAGCCCACTATGGTATATGGGATACAGAGAGTATACAGAAGCCCACTATGGTATATGGGGTACAGAGAGTATACAGAAGCCCACTATGGTATATGGGATACATAGAGTATACAGAAGCCCACTATGGTATATGGGATACATAGAGTATACAGAAGCCCACTATGGTATATGGGGTACAGAGAGTATACAGAAGCTCACTATGGTATATGGGGTACAGAGAGTATACAGAAGCCCACTATGGTATATGGGGTACAGAGAGTATACAGAAGCCCACTATGGTATACGGGGTACAGAGAGTATACAGAAGCCCACTATGGTATACGGGGTACAGAGAGTATACAGAAGCCCACTATGGTATATGGGGTACAGAGAGTATACAGAAGCCCACTATGGTATATAGGATACAGAGAGTATACAGAAGCCCACTATGGTATACGGGGTACAGAGAGTATACAGAAGCCCACTATGGTATATGGGGTACTGACAGGTGACAGGTCAGGCCGCAGAGAGCAGGGACATATAGGAGGAACATATAGGGGGCGGGGGGGGGGGGGGGGGGTCTGCCGATCAGACCAATGACTGGATGGGTGAGATACATTGTATATAACATTAAGGTTATCCCATATCTATAGGAAAAAACAAGCTGATGAGTGGGGGGTCCAACCACTGGGACCCCAGGTTATTCCGTATCTATAGTGGGCTCCGTTCTGAAGAGAACTCGATGCTGATGAGAATAGTCAGAAGGATTTTCTTGCAGGAAGCAAAATGTGCAATTTGCAAGTCAATTCTTGGGCTTCCAAATACCAAACACTGCGCATGATCATCGGAGGGTAAGGATTATGGGCCCGGTCACAGCTGCGACCCCTGCGACTGCTATAGCTGCAGCACCGATGGACTGAAGGGTCCCACATCTATCTGTGACCACTATATAATCTGACTACTGCAACCTGCACAATGGAGTCACAAAACGCCAACGCAGTAATGCAGCTGGATTGTTCCATGTGTTTCTGATGCAGTAATGCAGCTGCATTGTTCCGTGTTTCTGACGCAGTAATGCAGCTGGATTGTTCCATGTGGTTCTGACTCAGTAATGCAGCTGGATTGTTCCATGGGTTTCTGATGCAGTAATGCAGCTGGATTGTTCCATGGGTTTCTGATGCAGTAATGCAGCTGCATTGTTCCATGTCTTTCTGACGCAGTAATGCAGCTGGATTGTTCTGTGTTCTCTGATGCAGTAATGCAGCTGGATTGTTCTGTGTTCTCTGATGCAGTAATGCAGCCACATTGTTCCATGTGTTTATGATGCAGTAATGCAGCTAGATTGTTTCATGTTGTTCTGATGCAGTAATGCAGCTGCATTGTTCCATGTGTTTCTGATGCAGTAATGCAGCTGGATTGTTCCATGTGGTTCTGACTCAGTAATGCAGCTGGATTGTTCCATGTGTTTCTGATGCAGTAATGCAGCTGGATTGTTCTGTGTTGTTCTGACTCAGTAATGCAGCTGGATTGTTCCATGGGTTTCTGATGCAGTAATGCAGCTGGATTGTTCCATGTCTTTCTGACGCAGTAATGCAGCTGGATTGTTCTGTGTTCTCTGATGCAGTAATGCAGCTGGATTGTTCTGTGTTCTCTGATGCAGTAATGCAGCTGGATTGTTCTGTGTTCTCTGATGCAGTAATGCAGCTGGATTGTTCTGTGTTCTCTGATGCAGTAGTATAGCTGGATTATTCCATGGTTTTCTAAGGCAGCTGGACTGCACCATGTTTTTCTGATGCAGTAATGCAGCTGGGTTGTGCCATGGTTCTCTGATGCAGTAATGCAGCTGGATTGTTCAGTGTGTTTCTGATGTAGAAATGCAGCTGGATTGCTCATTGTGTTTCTGATGCAGTAACGCAGCTAGATTGTTCCATGTGTTTCTGATGCAGTAATGCAGCTGGGTTGTGCCATGGTTCTCTGATGCAGTAATGCAGCTGGATTGTTCAGTGTGTTTCTGATGTAGAAATGCAGCTGGATTGCTCATTGTGTTTCTGATGCAGTAACGCAGCTAGATTGTTCCATGTGTTTCTGATGCAGTAATGCAGCTGGATTGTGCCATGTGGTTCTGATGCAGTAATGCAGCTGGATTGTTCCATGTGGTTCTGATGCAGTAAATCATTGCAAATCTAAAGATATGGATGATTCGATGGAGCAGTCTCTGCCAGAAATCCACTCTGGATCTAAACTGAAAACGTAGCAAGCCAAAGTAAATCAGCTGAAGGCGCAATAATACTCTGCCAAGTTCCTAAACGGCATCAGAAACAAGCGCGCTGTGTCCGTCCCCCGCCGCCCCACACACAGCGCTGTCCCGGCAGAATGACAAAAGTAAACTTTACCCCCTCGTCCTGAACCCCTACAGGCCACCCATTCCCTCCGCTCCCTCCATTGTCTTCTCTCTGGTCACTGCTCTCTACTACAATTCCTCTTTGTCATCTTTCCTTTCACTTAGCCATTGTCTGCTCCGTCCCAGCTGACGGCCACATAATGCACCCGCCGCTCTACACGGTGCCAGTAATGCTGATTTATACATCACACATCTGCCGGCCTGCGGAGCTGCACAACTGACAGCTAGGATGTTATTAGGGGATGTTCACACTGAGGAACAGGCGAGGAATGAAAGAGGAAAACGTTTCTGCTGGAAATTCCCTCTTCTCTGGCAGAACAGGCGCAGAATGCGAGCGGAAAGCCGAAATCTAAAGCCCCAATGACTTCTATGGGATTTCTCTAGTGGAATCCATTGACATATCACATCTACTTAAGCAGATTCCAGTAAGCACGCGCAGGCTGGTCGGTCCTTGAGGCGCACACCAGCAGCCGGTCTCCGTACAGGTGGTTATTGCACATGTGACAATGACCGACCAGCCTGCTTGTCCTTACTTGTACAGTATATGCCGAAGTAGATGTGGCCGTGGGAGGAGGCAGCGGGCCAAACCTTGAAGAGACCTAGATGTTGTATGGAGATTTAGGCTGCATTCACATGTTCCGTGAAATTGTCCGAGATTGCGGATCCGCCACCATGGACAATTTTAGGGGCCATCACATCTTATGAGTCTATTCAGACAATTCGTCCTGTGATACACACTAAATCCGTGGCGGGAAAAAATAGGAGATAACGCAGACCTGATCACGCCATGGATTATCCAATAGAAGTCTATGGGATTCGTGTTTTTCACGGACGTCTCGGATGTAGATACGGATGCAACAGGATGCCATGTGTGAATGAGGCCTTAGGTTGAGGCTAATTGTTTCTCCTTCATAATGGAAGAACAGTCTCTACTGCTGGTGAGTCCCCATCCATACCTCCCCAACCAGCCAGCAACCTGCCGTGTACGGATGAGAGGCAAGGACCCCACAACAGCCGTCTACAGATGGGGGGGCTCTACCTTGTAGAGGAGACTCTGCTTTGGTAACCTGAGCGTTCTTCTTCCCAGTTGAGGACGGTGGATTTCCATCCTTCACATCAGGACAGAAGATGAAGGCTCCAGGACTGCGGCATATGGTAAAGAGTTGGTAATTGTCGTTTTGTGCACTTTCACAAATGTTCACTTGGCAAAGACACAATAAGACTATTAGAGGCTGAGACACTCGCAGATGGTTCCTATACCATATGTACATCTACTTAGAGGCGGTATGGTCCATATGGCCGGGAATACATTACATTGCAGAGGGAAGGTATAAGCCACGTAATATTACAGAGGCTGCGGCATATACACATAACATCACATAAAGAGACATTATATACCACATAAATCATGTACACACCGAGCCTCCCACCAGGGCAGACGCAGATGTCAGAGGGGCGCGCTCCGCTAACTACTTCATGTTACATGTATGAGACCTTATGATTGGAAACAGATGTCGAGCACGGAAGGTTTCTCTCATCTGTGACTCAATGTGAAAATACAGCTTCTAGGAAGCGAAACATTTCCCCCGCACTACTAGCTCCACCAGAGAGATCCCCGTCCATGGTTAATAAAGAGGAGACGAGAAATCTGCCGCTTCCCAATATCCTGGGGGTTAGGCTAGACAAGAGATTCTGACCGGGCTCCCGTCCCGAGGACCACACTGGGTTATGTGTGATGGTGTCAATCAGTAACTACAGCCGGAGGGCTCCCATACACAATGTGGCCACGTAACATCATGTAGTGCACAAATAATTACTGCCCTTTACCTGTACGTGCACTGAGGAGGCCGCGGCAGAGCGATTTCCACAGATCACCGACTGGAGTGTGAGCGCTGCTCCTGATCATAGGGGCCACTCCATACAGGAGCAATAACAGACTGGTACACAGTGGCAGCCATGGTTCCCGGATTACAGAGCCAAAGACTCTACCACTATCCCAAACCAAACCAGAAAAAGTGTGGCCCATGGCTAAACCAACCACAATGAAGAGTGCCCCTTAACAGAGCTGCACCTATACCCTATAACAGCCAAAGCTGCTAAAGACTTATTCACACACATTGGGCTTTTCACACAACCCATAGTTTACGAGTAAGCAATCCAATCCAATCCCTAGTACGGACCCAGATTTTTCTACAGACTCGCCAATTAAAGTCTATGGGATTTCCCAAAAAAATACAGATCCCCCAAGAAATGTTACAGGCTGAGAGCAATCACTTAACCGTTTTAGGGGTTTGGGCATCTTTTTTTGAACCACTTCAACTTTATTAACAAGCATTGCACATTGTTGTTTGGGAACCACAAAAAAACACGGATTACGGATGAACTTCATACTGGTTTTTTTAGCAGATTGGGGACGTAACAGCGGTCACAATGTACGGAACAGAAACACTGAACAGGTGAATGAGGCCTATGGGTGGAGGGCGCACCAGAAACGCGTCGGCTTCTGTGAGGGGATTTGCTGGTGTTATGAATTCTATATCCTGTTTCCTACTATCCCCAGAGCTCTTATATTCTACATGTTCCTGAGACAGCGTCAGGCCCCGTTTACACTGCGCCTCCTGAGGTATCCGGTGACAACCCACAAAGAACGGGACGCCAACGTATACTGTGATGGACAGCAGCAGGTCCAATTCATTTCAGTGGCCTAAATGGAGTCACCCAGTGTTCGGGCAGCATTCTACTGCTATATGAAAATTTAACGGATTCTGTAGTGCAGTCTGATGCACTACGGAGACTAATGGAGTCACAAAGGCAACTTGGGGGCCGTGCTGCTCTCCGCCACAGTATATGTCGGCATCTCAATCTTGGCAGTGCCACTGTGATATTACTGAGAGGGTCTGGACTCCAGTTACTATATCCCACAGACATGTGATAAGTTGTGATCAGTCAGGGTCTGGGTGTTCATACTCTCTGCCAATCAGCAGATAGAGCCGGGAGAAGCACTGGGCTGAACGTTTCCCTAGCTTACTGCGCTTCTCCTCTTGCTGCAGGAGTCGGACTCTATAATAAGTCTATGGTGCCCATCATGCAGAGAGACAGAAGAGGCTGCGAGCTGAGGAGGGAAGCGTTAATTCGAGAGCTTCTCTCTGCTGTATCTGACCATTGGTGGGGGTCTGAAGACCTTGACCCTGAACAGACTGAAAATAAATAAACCTTAACTTTCAGGTTCAGATCCTCTTCGTAAAAAGGGTTTTTAGAAAAGAGAAGAGGAACAAGGTGTATGAGGATGTGCGGCCTCTGTGCTTTATTTATCATGGTGTCCAAACCTGTGGGTATAGAACGGCCTCATATTCTCTGCACAAGGAGGTGAATGTTGTAAATATGAGGCCTGGAAATGAGGAGTGAAGAATGGAGACCTCCTCCCGTACAATCCCACCGAGCCAATCCAAGACTGGACCCCACTCCTACCCCGCCCCCCGCACAGGAGCCCTCTCCTACCCCGCCCCCCCCCCACACAGGAGCCCACTCCTACCCCTCCCCCCGCACAGGAGCCCACTCCTACCCCGCCCCCCCGCACAGGAGCCCACTCCTACCCCGCCCCCCGCACAGGAGCCCACTCCTACCCCGACCCCCGCACAGGAGCTCACTCCTACCCCGACCCCCGCACAGGAGCCCACTCCTACCCCGACCCCCGCACAGGAGCCCACTCCTACCCCGCCCCCCACACAGGAGCCCACTTCTACCCCGCACAGGAGCCCACTCCTACCCCGACCCCGCACAGGAGCCCACTCCTACCCCGCCCCCCGCACAGGAGCCCACTCCTACCCCGCCCCCCGCACAGGAGCCCACTCCTACCCCGTCTCCCACACAGGAGCCCACTCCTACCCCGCCCCCCGCACAGGAGCCCACTCCTACCCCGTCTCCCACACAGGAGCCCACACCTACCCCATCTCCCGCACAGGACCCCACTCCTACCGCTTCCCCGCAAAGGAGCCCCCACCTAACCCGTCAGCCACACAGGAGCCCACACCTACCCCCCCCCCCCCCCCTGCACAGGAGCCCACACCTAACCTGTCCGCCACACAGAAGCCCAGACCTACCCCATCCCCCACACAGGGGCCCACTCTTACCCCTTCCTATCCGAGACAAAATCCAAGGCAGGTCTCCACTCTTACCGTACCCCCGCACAGGACCCCACACAAGCCCACTCCCTGGTCTCTGAGTCATCATCAATGACACCGACCTCTTAACTGCGGCTGACTGCACAGGAATCCAATCAGACGCCATCAGCAAGAAGTTATATATTACATTGTTACTGACCGGAATTCTTCTTCATTTGTGTCAACTCCATAAAAGCCGCTTGTGCTGATTTATAAGAATGACCGCTAAGAAAAACAACGCTGTTCCTCCTCGCGATCGATCAGCCATTTTCCTTCATTTTTATCCTCAAGTAGAAAATCAGGCCGGCGATCTGGCTGGAAGGAATTTCATTGATAAAGAAGTAAAGTGAACGAGAGCGCCAGCGTTTCCATCAATACGCGGTGGCATAAGGGCGGCTATCGGATTGTTCCCCAGAGAGAGGCCACAATGGGGGAACCACGTAACAGTATGGATCGCTGTGTGCGCCATTGTCTACGTACCGCCAGAGCCGAGACGAAGCTTTATTACAGGTGTTTAAGGGAAAAGTGGACAAGAAAAGGGGAAAATGTCTGACCAGAGGACGGAAGCTGTGCAGCTGCTCATACACATTAGATGTGGCCGACGCCATCATTTGGGGTTAATTTGAGATACGGCTATTGGATACACGTTCCTTGAGTATATTTAATTAACGAAACATGCTGAAAACCGTGTGAAGATACGGCGTGTATTCCCATCAGAGACACACACAAAAAAACTGTTGCCCATAGCAACCACTCACAGCTCCCATAGCAACCAATCACAAGTCAGCTTTCAGTTCTCACATTGCCCTGGTAAAATGAAAGCTAAGCTGTGATTGGTTGCTATGGATCAATAATCTAGGCCGCTGTGTGAATCTAAAGGTCAGGTTACAATTTCTTAAAGGGTTAATGAGTATCACATACATACGTGTAAAGAAAGCAAATGTGAGGCATTTTAGCAAAAATAACTTACTTCCCTGTAATGTCCTCATCCCCCATGGATCCAATCACTTCCTGTGACCCTGCTGTTGCCATGCAACAGTGCAGACACTTTCCCACAATCCTCCATGCTGGCATGTGCAGTGGAGACCAACTCCCAATACTAATGGGACAGATAGGGAGACTGGACTGCGCATGTTTGACCCACATTAATGGATGCCTCATGGTGTGTCGTAACCATGGGCAACAGGGTAAATAGTGCGCCGTAACTATAGACAAAGCCGGCATACAGAGGATTATCAAGTCTAGATACAGGACATCCTCAGACATACTTGTACAACTGAAATAGGTTTCATTTCCCATAATGCATCAGTGCAGACTCATGTGGGACATTCCCCTTTAAACTGCCCTGGTTCTGATGGTTCTGACTGGTTTTGATGGTGCTGACTGGTTGCTATGGAACAACTAAAGCTCTAAAGCGGTGATTGGTAACTATAGGCAACACAGCTTTTCTTTCGACAGCTTTGAGAAGATGAGGTCCAAGATGGAAGCCCCTGACAATGCCTTAGGCCGCTGTTTTCTAATTATATAGTATATCTGATAGCAGCGTCTTCAGGAAACGTCCCCTTCTGTCTGGGCTTTTGCCGCCATGTTTATCAGCTTTTTCTTGTCTGTAAAGCGCGGCGGCCAGATGTTGCTGGAAGTCGATATGGAAACACGTTATAAAGCTTGCTTTATGTCTGGTATTTTTATTCCTATACAGAGCTTTATCTTTATATATAAATGTGTCGAGCTCTGGGCCGGCGTTCCCTCTCTTTCAAGCAGTTTGCAGTGTTTTTCCTCCTATAGAGCACTGTAAATGCGCGCTGGGCTTTTTGTGTGTGTTTTGTGTTGTTCTAGCCTAGGTTGTTTTGTTCGTTTTTTTTAAAATACAAGGAGAATACAATGAGAAAAAAATAAATAAAATAAAAAGATTGAAATCATTGCAAAAAACTTACCAGAGACTTGCTTATGGCTTAAAGAGGAAGTACCATCAGGTACACTTAAAATTACACATGAATCGAACGGCGCTGGCACGGGGAAGTCGGTGCAGCGGTCATTTTTTTGAACCGCTTCATGGAGGGCAAGGGGGTTTCCTCCCACTGGGGGCGGGCTGGAGGGCAGGTGTCATGGAGGGCAGGGGGGTTTCCTCCCACTGGGGGCGGGCTGGCCCACCTCCAGTGCTTCACCCCCGAACCGGTAACCATGAATAGAGTGGCGCCGTACGCGGGGGAACAGGCCGCGGTTCAAAAAAAGGACCCTGGCACCGGCTTCCCTGTGCCGGCACCATCCGATTCACGTGTAATTTTAAAGAGAGTGTACCTGATGGTACATCCTTTTTAAAGGGACTGGAAACACTTTACAAATACATAATGGAGCAGACGTAAACTAAACTCAGACTGCAGTAGTCATATCGAGGGAGATTTATTAAAGGGTATGCCAGGGTGAAGGTGACGATTTCGGTCTTCTCCCTGGCATATGCCAACCGTAGCTGCTGGTCATCTAGAGAGCGTTAAGGTGGTATGAGGCGTGGCAAGGCAAGAAGGAGGTGTGGCCTCCTCCTGCGCCTACTTTATCAAGGTTTAAGCAGGTGTAAATGATGATAAATCTGGCATGGGAGGAGGCCACGCCTCCTCTGCAACTTGTCACACCTCCTCCTCACCATGCCACACCTCCTCCCACCTTGTCACACCACCTCCTCGCCATGCCACGCCTCCTCCGCACCTTGTCACACCTCCTCCTCGCCACGCCTCCTCTGCAACTTGTCACACCTCCTAATCGCCATTCCACACCTCCTCACCGCCATGTCACACCTCCTCCTCGCCATGCCACGCCTCCTCCCCACCTTGTCACACCACCTCACCGCCATGTCACACCTCCTCCTCCTCGCCATGCCACACCTCCTCCCCGCCTTGTCACACCTTCTCGCCATGCCATCTCACACCTCCTCTTCGCCATGCCACACCTTCTCCCCACCTCGTCACACCTCCTCCTCGCCATGCCACACCTCCTCCTCGCCATGCCACACCTCCTCCCCGCCATGCCACACCTCCTCCTCGCCATGCCACACCTCCTCCTCGCCATGCCACACCTCCTCCTCGCCATGCCACGCCTCCTCACCGCCATGTCACACCTCCTCCTCGCCATGCCATGCCTCCTCCCCACCTTGTCACACCTCCTCCTCGCCATGCCACGCCTCCTCACGCCATGTCACACCTCCTCCCCGCCGTGCCACGCCTCCTCCCCAACTTGTCACAACTCCTCCTCCCCACCTTGTCACACCTCCTTCTCGCCATGCCTCCTCACCGCCATGTCACACCTCCTCCTCGTCATGCCACCCAGGGCCGCTTCTGCCATGAGGCGGAATGAGTATTCCGCCTCAGGCGGCAGATTGTGCGCCCTTTCAGGGGGCGGCAAGATTTCCCCCGCCGCTGTCATTATAGCTAAGTTTAACTTGGCTAAAATGACAGCCGCAGCCACGGCCTCACCACTCGTCGCGCGGCTCGCGCCGCCTACGCTCACCGGCGTCCCTGCATCTGACGTCACCCAGCCTTCTTCCTGATTGGTTGGGTGCGTACATGCGTGCGTGCGCCACGGCCGTCCGCCGCGGCGCTACGCACTGAGGTCACGTCACCTGTCCAGGAAGTAGGAGTGCAGTTCCGGTCTTCATCTGAGGAAGAGCGGTTTCCCTGTGCTGTGGTAAGTTCCTGGGGTGGTAGGGGGGTTGGATGGGTGGCGGGCGGCTTGCGGAGGTGCGGGTTGCGGCGGTGGGGGGACCTGTTAGTTTTTTTTTCCGGGTTGGCAGTCTATTTTCATTATTAGGGAGTCTCTGCATTCAGGGGTCAGGGCCTCTGCAGAGACCTCCTCATAATGACAACAGACTTAATGCAGCCAGGGTCTTTGTTTGCAGATCATTCACTTTTTTTTTTTTTTACAGGTAGAGACAGGACTACTTCGGAAAAAAGATTTTTACATTTTTGATTTAATAAAAGGGTCAATGAGGGGTCTCGGGGGAGTTTTATTTCAATAAAGAACCTTTTAAAATTGGTGTTTTTTTTCTTACCTATTTTTGGCTTGGTAGTGGAAGCCATCTAATAGATGGCATCCATTATTAAGCCTGGCTTAGTGTTAGCCCGTAGAAGGGCTAATACAAACTCCCCACGCTTATTACCGCGGTACCCACCACCACCAGGGGTACCGGGAAGAGCCAGATACCGTCAGGCCTGGAGCACCAGAAAATGGCGCTCCTGGACTGGGCGGCAGCAGGCTGGCGTTATTAGGCTGGCAGTGGCCAAAATAAATGGCCCCTGCCATCCTGGTAGCGTCAGGCTGCTGTTGCTTGGTTTTGTATCTGGCTGGTTATGGAAAATGAGGGGGACCCCACACATTTTTTTTAATTTATTTATTTATTTAATAAACTAATGCATGGGCCCCCTTATTTTCTATAACCAGTCAGATACAGAACCAAGCAACAGTAGCCTGACACTATCATGGTGACAATGGCCAAAATAAATGGCCCCTGCCACCCTGGTAGCGTCAGGTTGCTGCTGCTTGATTTTCTATCTGGCTGGTTATGGAAAATGAGGGGGACCCTATGTATTTTTTTTATTTATTTAATAAACTAATGCATGCTTTCGCCCCTTCATTTTCCATAACCAGCCAGATACAGAACCAGCCAACAGCATCCTGACACTATCAGGGTAGCAGTGTCCAAAAATAAATGGCCCCTGCCCTCCTGTCAGGCTGCTGCAGCTTGGCTGTATCTGGCTGGTTATGGAAAATGAGGGGGACCCGACGCATTTTATTTATTTAATAAACTAATGGATGGGGTCTCCCCTATTTTCCATAACCAGACAGATACAAAACCAAGCAGCAGCAGCCTGACAGAGAGACAAGCACCATTTATTTTGGTCATTGCCAGCTTGATAACGCCAGCCTGTTGCTGCCTAGTCCTGGATCATCATTTTCTGGCGTTCCAGGCCAGACAGTATCTGATTCTTCCCAGTACCCCTGGTGACAGTAGGTACCGGGGTAATAAGCATGGGGGTTAGTGTCAGCACTTATAATAGCTAACACAAAGCCCTAGCTTACTAATGGATGCCATCTATTAGGCGGCTTCCACTACTAAGCCAAAAATAAGTAAGATAAACAATTTAACAAAGCTCTTTATTGAAATAAAATACCCCAAGAGCCCTCGTTGACCCTATTATTAAAAGTAAGAATCTTCTATATGAAGTAGTCCAGAATGAAAGTTTAAAAAAATATAAACAAAATAAAATGATACTTACCTGCCCTTGGACCACCTTTTTCAGTCCCTAAGGGTCCATATATACAGAAAGATTATCTGCCAAAGATTTGAAGCCAAAGCCAGAAACAGACTATAAACAGAGATCAGGTCATAAAGGAAAGACTGAGATTTTTCCTCTTTTCAAATCCATTCCTGGCTTTGGCTTCAAATCTTTGGCAGATAATCTGTCAGATAATCTTTCTGTGTAAATGGACAAATGTGACGATTTGCAACACCAGTAGATTTTGGCAGACAATCCAGGTTGTGTGTCAAAATCTGGTGCCACCTTCTGCTCTTTGCTTGAGGCATTCAGCAGAAGTACAGCAAACCTCATAGAGCTGTGCCCTGTAGCCAGTGCAACGAATTCACACCTGGTGAATATAACCATGTACCACATGGTTGTATTCACTGCTGTGGTATATATCAATGCATACAATATATTCATCACTGGTATATATGAATGCATTTGTTGCTGTTATATATGTGTGCTTGTGGTATATTCACTGCTGGTATATATGTATCTGTGTGGTGTACACTGCTGTATATGGTTATGCATTTTGTATATTCACTGCCGGTATATGGTTATGCATTAGGTATAATTATTGCTAGTATATTGTTATGCATTTCGTATATCATTGCCGATATGTATGGATGCTTTTGTATATTCACTGCTAGTATATAGTTATATGCATACATTTGGTATATTCACTGCTGTTATTTATGTATCTGTACAGAATACACTACTGGTATATGGTAATGCATTGGGAATACTCACTGATAGTATATACGAACGTGTGCAGAGGTATATTCATAGCTGGTGTATATGTATCTGTGCGGTATATTCACTGCTGTGGTGTGGTTATGCATATGGTATATTTACTGCTAATATATATATATATATATATATATATATATATATATATATATATATACAGTGGTACCTTGGTTTAAGAGTAACTTGGTTTAAGAGCGTTTTGGTGTAAAAGCTCACAGTTTTTCAAAATAGTAACTTGGTGTAAGAGCATTGCTTTGGTGTAAGAGCTCCCTGTACTGGGTGGGAGGGGGAGAGGGGGAGGGGCATGGTCTGCATAGCGGGGTCTACAGCCCTGTACTCTGACCCAGGAAGCCTGGGCGTGTGTGTTGGGGGGGGGGGGGGGGGGCGCCATTTTAATTTTCGCCTCAGGCAGCAGAAAAGCTAGAATCGGCCCTGATGCCACCTCACCGCCTTGTCCCACCTCCTCCTCCTCGCCATGCCATGCCACCTCACCGCTTTGTCACACCTCCTCCTCCTCGCCATGCCATGCTTTCTCACCGCCTTGCCCATCAGGTGGGCTATATGGCTGGTGTATGGCAGGGAAAAAGGATGTATCTGCCCCTAGCATACACCAGGGGCGCATAGTTTTTTATGGCATATATCTGATGTTCAAAAAACCTGATTGTGTGACTGGAAATGGTTATTTTCCCAGTCAGTCCCATGTAAGACCCGCAGTAACACACAAGTCCCCGGTGTAATCCCCGCGCTATTATTCCTTTCGATACTTGAGCGCCATATAATGTTCACGCCGTGTGAGCGCTACCTGCTTATCAGGAGGAAAGGCTTAATTTATTCTGGAATTACAAAGTGAAAAGGCAAATTACGGCCATAAATCAGGAGGATGAGCGATTCTGACAGTAATCATTTCCTGTATTACAACATATTCATTGTTTCCCATCGGCCAGAACAGGCAATAAACTATCAGCGCCGTGTATCACGGTCGCACTTTTCTGAGCAGAGATTTTTTTTTCTCTCTTAAACCTCTGCAATTACCCATAAGTCATCAGCATTCTCCTCCATAATTTCATACATCTTTACTGTATCCCAGCAATCATCACTAATATATCCTGTGTGTGTCTGTGTAATGCGCCATAGAGAGGGGCCATAGGGGCAAGGAAGAGTATATAACCTGTGTGTCCAAGTAATGTGCCATAGAGAGGGGCCATAGGGGCAGGGAAGAGTATAGAACCTGTGTGTAATGTGCCATAGAGAGGGGCCATAGGGGCAAGGAAGAGTATATAACCTGTGTGTCCATGTAATGTGCCATAGAGAGGGGCCATAGGGGCAAGGAAGAGTATAGAACTTATGTGTGTCCATGTAATGTGCCATAGAGAGGGGCCATAGGGGCAGGGAAGAGTATATAACCTGTGTGTCCAAGTAATGTGCCATAGAGAGGGGCCATAGGGGCAGGGAAGAGTATATAACCTGTGTGTCCATGTAATGTGCCATAGAGAGGGGCCATAGGGGCAAGGAAGAGTATATAACCTGTGTGTAATGCGCCATAGAGAGGGGCCATAGGGGCAAGGAAGAGTGTATAACCTGTGTGTCCAAGTAATGTGCCATAGAGAGGGGCCATAGGGGCAGGGAAGAGTATATAACCTGTGTGTAATGTGCCATAGAGAGGGGCCATAGGGGCAGGGAAGAGTATAGAACTTATGTGTGTCCATGTAATGTGCCATAGAGAGGGGCCATAGGGGCAGGGAAGAGTATAGAACTTATGTGTGTCCATGTAATGTGCCATAGAGAGGGGCCATAGGGGCAGGGAAGAGTATAGAACCTATGTGTAATGCGCCATAGAGAGGGGCCATAGGGGCAAGGAAGAGTGTATAACCTGTGTGTAATGTGCCATAGAGAGGGACCATAGGGGAGAGAAGAGTATATAACCTGTGTGTCCATGTAATGTGCCATAGAGAGGGGCCATAGGGGCAGGGAAGAGTATAGAACCCGTGTGTCCATGTAATGTGCCATAGAGAGGGGCCATAGGGGCAGGGAAGAGTGTATAACCTGTGTGTCCATGTAATGTGCCATAGAGAGGGGCCATAGGGGCAGGGAAGAGTGTATAACCCGTGTGTCCATGTAATGTGCCATAGAGAGGGGCCATAGGGGCAGGGAAGAGTGTATAACCTGTGTGTCCATGTAATGTGCCATAGAGAGGGGCCATAGGGGCAGGGAAGAGTATAGAACCTGTGTGTAATGTGCCATAGAGAGGGGCCATAGGGGCAAGGAAGAGTGTATAACCTGTGTGTAATGTGCCATAGAGAGGGGCCATAGGGGCAGGGAAGAGTGTATAACCTGTGTGTCCATGTAATGTGCCATAGAGAGGGGCCATGGGGCAAGGAAGAGTGTATAACCTGTGCGTCCATACGGAGAGGATAGCCCGTGACAGTAGAATTAATGGCTGCCGCTTACTTTAGTGATTGGAACAATTTCTGCCCTTTTGCATCTAAGAACAAATTGTTCCAGAAACCTCCAGAGCCGCAGAAATAGCAGGAAACACAACTACGAGGATGTAAGGGAAAATAAATGATCAAAAATGACTATAATTATCTTATAATTGATTCACAGACGGCGCGGAATGGATTGTGACATCTCACATCTTTGGCGCTGCCTTTTTGTGCGTTGTGATAATTCTTTATACATGACGAATATGTGAGAAGAAGACGACTTAAAGGGGAACTCCACATTGGACAACCCCTTCCTATTATAAGGGTCCCTTGACAATAAAATGGCCATCGTGTCCCCAGTGATCAGCTGTAATCTAGTAGGAATCCTGGAATTAAGTGTTTACTTGCAGCGCCACCACAGGGGAAGTAAGGCATTACACAATGTGCATTTACATCCATGGGTTGTCTGTGTAATGCATGGACAGTATGGGTCCTCCAGGGAGAGAGACACTCTTCACACCTGCTCACAGTTAAGAGATCAGGATCCTGAGCAGAACACATCCCCTAACATGAGGCTAGAGGAAAAGTAAATTTCAGGTGAAATACCCCTTTAAGACTTTCCCCCAAATCTGGGCCAGTCCTCGCTTATCTAAAGTCTTGATTAATCCAGGTCTGTATGGGAGGTCTATAGGGGCAACAAAAATAAAAATTTGAGTACACTTGGCAATGAGAATACCAGCCATGATTTACTGATCCTGCTCACAGACAGACTGGGGCTGCTGACAGCTGATTGGGGCAAATAGGAGGGCGAAAAGTTTTTTCTAGTAATAGAGGATCAGGCCGATTTGGCAAATTATCGCTTCATGTAATAAAGACATTGATCATCTGAACAAATGATCATCAGCTGATCGTTGTCTTTTAACATGTTTACAAAATCATCTTTAAAAAAACAGCCGATGCTAGAGTAAAGAAAAATATTTAAGATCATACCTACCTGTCCAGGCTCCCCCAAAGTCCTGCTGCCTTGTTCCTGTGAAACAGTCTCTGTAGTGACTGGTCGCAGCATTGCCCCATCTCAGCTAGTGATTGGCTGAGCGGCCCATCACTTTGGGGACGGGATAAAAAGGTCCCTGAGGCGGGGCTGGGTGATCGGGGGACACAGGAACAAGGCCTGAGGATAGAGGGAAGCCTAAACAGGTAAGTACACTTTATTATTTTACACCAAAGCAAGGGCTGCAAGGATACCACTAATGATATATATATATATATATATATATATATATATATATATATATATTATGCACACATACACAGCTCTTGCTGCACAATTAAAGGGCTCAGTAAGCGTGTGCCGATCTTACAGTGTTATATGGCTTTGACACTGTCAGCCCTAAAGGATTAGTAGCAGAATGTGGAGGAATTCATTTCCAGGAGCAGCAAAAGGCTATGTTCACACTGAGGAACAGGGGAGGAATTTCAAGCGGAATCAGCTCTTAAATATACATGTATTTAAATATGTACAGAGTAATGTCCTATTGTGTTTAATGGGATTTCCACTCTGTTGCTCACACGGCGGAATTTACACACGGAATGTTCCACCACTTTCCGCCCAAAGAACTGACATGTTATGGTGGAAATCCCATAAAAGCCAATGGGGCTTTGAATATCCGCTTTCCGCTCGAATTCTGCATCTATTCCGCCAGAGCTGGAGAAGAGGAAATTTCAAGCAGAAACCTTTCCTCAGTGTGAACATCCCCTAATGCAGCGTTCTAAGACTAGACGCTCCAGGATGGCGGATTCGTTTCCGTACATGAAATTGTTTCACCTCCTTCCTATTAATGAGATAACAAAAACAGAGATTCTTCTGTGGTCTCCATTACTGATAAGTGTATGACAAGTAAAGGAACAAGGAAACTCTATGCTCCATTACCGCCTGCCCCCTCGCCCCCCTTTACTTCAGCTGAGTCTGCGCCTTAGAGACCTTGCTGCTTCCGTCATCATCATGTGACTGTGTCCGTATGGGCTCCAGTCCTATACAACCTCCAGGGGGCACAACAGAGCAGCTCACATAGGCCCATGGACTTTCATGATGCAACCCACCCTATGTGCTGGGACAGGTTGGGTCAGTAGTAAATTGAAGGCGGCCATCTTAAATAATTTATGTATTATCCCTTACACAAAACCAACTGGGAGAAAAGCCCTTCAAGTGCTGAGAGGCCTGACCTCATCTGTATACAGCACAGGGAATAATACAGACCCCTACACTCACAGACTCCCCTCCAGCCAGGCCTCTTAAAGGGGATTTCATCAAATGCAAAACAAGCGACTATAGAAAAAGCAAATCCCACTGCAATAAGCAGAAGAATTGTGTGTAACAGAAGAACAAAGGGGTCAAATCCAAAAATCCATGAACATCCCCTTAAAGTGCATTAGAAGCAACAAATAATGTGGCCGTGAATAATACGGCATCAACGGATCGGTACCTGGGACCCGACTTTATTATCTTTATACAGTTTTTACATTGTAGCGTTCGGCCTTTGTTTCTGCGCTGTATGTTGTGCCACCGGTGGTCATTTTATGGCATCAGGAAGAGCAGCCATATTGTTCATCACCTCGGAATTAGTTTCCCAGTATGCCATCACTTTACTATAGCCGACAAGCTGACACTTTACCATCGGTCTCTGAGAAACCAATTCAGAGGTGTCAGCCGCCATCCAGCCGCTGCCGATACCTTTTTAGGTTTTACAATTTACGGCTTTAGGGTTACCATATCTTTTATAAAGCTACAAAATCAATATTTTAGAGGGGTAAGGCCGTGTTCACACACTGGACTGTGGCCAAACCCAGGAGGGGAACTGACATAAAACAGAATTTTTAATTTTTTTTTATTTACAGAATTGTTGTTTTATTTTCTAAAATTTTCATTTTTCTATCTATATTACAAAATAATCCTGATATCTTGCAGTTCTCATTCTCACCACTGGGGCTAAAACGAAGCTGAGACTTCCTGTAGTGTCTGTGATGATAAGGAGGAGGCTGCTGTAAAGTAATCTATTCAGCATTGCAGCGTCAGGTGACACCAGTACAGAAGCCAACAGGTGAAGCCCCCCCCCATGGAATGACCTCTACAAAGGTCACAGAATATGCTCAGTGACATTTCCTATTCATGTCAATAGGACAGTAGGTGCATACAGACAGGAATCTGTGTGTGATCGCGGTTAATAAAGATCAAATAAAAAATATAACGCTTTTCTTACCTGAAAAAAAAAACGATCATAAAGTCTTTGTATTCTCAAACTCCAGCTGTTGTCTATTAGATGATGCTAATACTTCATATTACTCTTCATACATTTACCCCAAACCCTGCCAATAAAATAAAACCACATAGAACAATAAAGCAATATAAACCCCCCCCCCCCCCCCCCCTTCGTGGTGTCGCGGAGGTCACAGCCGCTTACAGTGCTGAGAGGAGAACAAGTAACCACTTCCTAATCGCAGACATCAAAGCGGCAATGCGGCTGCGGTTTCCCAGGACGCGCAGACGATTAGAAAACATTCTCCGCTCCCGCAGCTCTGAGGTGGAGACGTGTCAGAATGTGCCGGATTATATGAGAAGCCGATCACACACAATCACATTCATCAGATGCCAAAGCGACGTCATAATACACAGAAAAGACAACATAAAGAGGCCTGCGACGCCATCCTGCCCTCATACTATCTACAGGGGAAACGGCTAGAGACGGCCGCTCACTTGCAGGGACACCAATCCTTATGATACCTCCCTGTAGCCGCCTATCACCTCATTACAGCACCAGCGTTCTTGTTTTTCTAGGTGGCGCCATCTTGGAGTAATTGGATCCAAAATAAATATGTAAATTAGTACCTATAGTGCACTGTGAGCGTTCCATGGCCCCTCCGTGCACTGTGATACAACCAGGATACAACAACAATGCGGCCGTGTGGTGAGCGCCTGTGTGCATGGAGTCTGAAGCTGATAGGGCAACCAGGATACAACAATGCGGCCGTGTGGCGAGCGCCTGTATGTAACGAGCCCGAAGCTGATGGGGCGACCAGGATACAACAACAATGCGGCTGTGTGGTGAGCGCCTGTGTGCATGGAGTCTGACGCTGATGGGGCGACCAGGATACAACAATGCGGCCGTGTGGTGAGCGCCTGTGTGCACGGAGCCCGAAGCTGATGGGGCGACCAGGATACAACAATGCGGCCGTGTGGTGAGCACCTGTGTGCATGGAGCCCGAAGCTGATGGGGCGACCAGGATACAACAATGCGGCCGTGTGGTGAGCACCTGTGTGCATGGAGTCTGAAGCTGATGGGGCGACCAGGATACAACAATGAGGCCGTGTGGCGAGCACCTGTATGTAACGAGCCCGAAGCTGATGGGGCGACCAGGATACAACAATGCGGCCGTGTGGCGAGCGCCTGTATGTAACGAGCCCGAAGCTGATGGGGCGACCAGGATACAACAACAATGCGGCCGTGTGGTGAGCGCCTGTGTGCACGGAGCCCGAAGCTGATGGGGCGACCAGGATACAATAACAATGCGGACATGTGGGGAGCGCCTGTGTGCACGGAGTCTGAAGCTGATAGGGCAACCAGGATACAACAATGCGGCCGTGTGGCGAGCGCCTGTATGTAACGAGCCCGAAGCTGATGGGGCGACCAGGATACAACAACAATGCGGCCGTGTGGTGAGCGCCTGTGTGCACGGAGCCCGAAGCTGATGGGGCGACCAGGATACAACAATGCGGCCATGTGGTGAGCGCCTGTGTGCATGGAGTCTGAAGCTGATGGGGCGACCAGGATACAACAATGCGGCCATGTGGTGAGCGCCTATGTGCACGGAGCCCGAAGCTGATGGGGCGACCAGGATACAACAACAATGCGGCCGTGTGGTGAGCGCCTGTATGTAACGAGCCCGAAGCTGATGGGGCGACCAAGATACAATAACAATGCGGCCATGTGGTGAGCGCCTGTGTGCACGGAGTCCGAAGCTGATGGGGCGACCAGGATACAATAACAATGCGGCCGTGTGTTGAGCACATGTGTGTACAGAGCCCGAAGCTGATGGGGCGACCAGGATACAACAACAATGCGGCCGTGTGGTGAGCGGCCGCCGGCAGATGTTATCATCTCTGTGGGTGATGTAAATACTGAGGCCAGATCTCCGATAATACACACCAGGAACAATGCCGCCATAGAGAGAAGATTAGAGGAGCACAATGGACTCCGAGAGCAGGAAATGTCCCTGTGACCCCGTCCTCTGGAGGAACGCCGCTGCCCCACGGTCACACTGGGCAATGACTGAGAACTGAAAGCGAAACTGCCCTTGTTGCCCATAGCAACCAATCACAGCACAGTCCCTGTTTCATATTTTTTATTTTCATATAATAAAGAGGTACTCCAGAGATGATTTTTATCATCTTAACTGGTGTCAGAAAGTTATATAGACTTGTAATGTACTTCTACTTAAAAATCTTCAGTCTTCCAGTACTTATCAGCTGCTGTATGTCCTGCAGGAAGTGGTGTATTCTCTCCAGTCTGACACGGTGCTCTCTGCTGCCTCCTCTGTCCATGTCAGGAACTGTCCAGAGCAACAGAGGTTTTCTATGGTGAAAGAATACACCACTTCCTGCAGGACATACAGCAGCTGATAAGTACTGGAAGACTGAAGATTTTTAAGTAGAAGTACATTACAAGTCTATATAACTTTCTGACACCAGCTGATGTAAAAATATGTTTATTTCACCAGAGTTCCCCTTTAAGTGATGCCTTGCTGTGCCCCCCTGCCTGCCCTTCGGATGAGTGGGGCTTGCACCTGGCATACACAATGTAGAAGGCAAAACTCTTCCCAGAGGGGGGGAGGGGTCCATGGATAAATGTGCCCCATAAATTTTACAAGAAAACATGTTAATAAAGACTAAAAACGTATGAACCATAAAGAGTTGCTGCCGTTGTGTATGAGGCGACAAACCTCCTATTATGCCCCATCCATGTTCTGGGCGGCCGCTCTAATGGCTTCCGTGTCACATGGGTTCTCAGTCGGCGCTGCGCACAGCAGGACGTACGTATAAGGGGCCATTGTTTCGCAGGAACGCGCTATATAACAATACAGACTGATGTGGTGTTTAGAGTCTCCGTGAAGCGGGATGACGCTCCTTCCTGGCGCTATAATTACCGCCATTAGTTGTCGTCACTCGGCATGTGTGAGTGGAGCCGGAGAGCGAGGGATCTCACGTAATTACAGATGAATGGATGGTTGGGAGGAGATCGCCTCAGGTCTGGCTGCTAACGGACGGCACAATTATCACGCTGCATACCGGGAAAATAAGAAGGGATTTCAGGAGGTCACGGACGCGGATGGTCGCACTCGTCTGTATAATCGTGTTTACCTCCATGGATTGTCAGATGCCTCAGACTGGGGACATCTTCAATGGCGCTCGGCTTTCATCTACAGCCCCACAGACTATGAATGGAGCCGTACTCCACATACTCAACATATCGGGGGCTCGGGACCACCCTCTCATGACTGGTGGGGGCTCCAGCGGGTGATCCCAACCCATCAGACACAGATCTCCTCTCATGACTGGCGGGGGCTCCAGCGGGTGATCCCAACCCATCAGACACACATCTCCTCTCATGACTGGCGGGGGCTCCAGCGGGTGATCCCAACCCATCAGACACACATCTCCCCTCATGACTGGCGGGGGCTCCAGCGGGTGATCCCAACCCATCAGACACACATCTCCCCTCATGACTGGCGGGGGCTCCAGCGGGTGATCCCAACCCATCAGACACACATCTCCTCTCATGACTGGTGGGGGCTCCAGCGGGTGATCCTTACCCATCAGACACAGATCTCCTCTCATGACTGGTGGGGGCTCCAGCGGGTGATCCTAACCCATCAGACACAGATCTCCTCTCATGACTGGCGGGGGCTCCAGCGGGTGATCCCAACCCCTCAGACACAGATCTCCTCTCATGACTGGCGGGGCTCCAGCGGGTCATCCCAACCCATCAGACACACATCTTCTCTCATGACTGGCGGGGGCTCCAGCGGGTCATCCCAACCCATCAGACACAGATCTCCTCTCATGACTGGTGGGGGCTCCAGCGGGTGATCCTTACCCATCAGACACACATCTCCACTCATGACTGGTGGGGGCTCCAGCGGGTGATCCTTACCCATCAGACACACATCTCCCCTCATGACTGGTAGGGGCTCCGGCGGGTGATCCCCACCCATCAGACACACATCTCCTCTCATGACTGGTAGGGGCTTCGGCGGGTGATCCCCACCCATCAGACACACATCTCCTCTCATGACTGGTAGGGGCTCCGGCGGGTGATCCCCACCCATCAGACACACATCTCCTCTCATGACTGGCGGGGCTCCAGCGGGTGATCCCAACCCATCAGACAGGTATTGCCTCACCGGTGAATATATGATACGTTTACATCCAGGGAAAAACCCTTGAAAATACCCCTTGTATATACCATATATACCATTCTCCAAAGGTGGCGTTTTGGCACAGACCTAAGGGCACATTTATCCAGCCCTACCCTGGGGCAAACTGGGAAAATTGTGCAAATGTTTACGCACAGACGCCTCTTGTACAAAAATTGTGTGACTTTTTGCCTGTCTGCACCCCATGCACCTTATAGGCGGAGGGGGCACGGCATTGTGCGTGGGGAGATGTGTGCAGAATTTATCAATATTTTCACCTGGATTGGCCAAAAATCTAAAAGTCGCCAACACTCAGCTGGCTGCAAAGAGTCCAGACCTCATCCGGCATTAATATCAGCACAAAGACAATGGCTGCCGGGAGCCGTACACTGAGTGGCTGCACATGGGCCTTACACCACCGGCACAATGTCAAGCATCTGACCAGGTGTTAGAGTAAGTGTGTAGAGTCGCCATGACTGAACTCGGGAGCAGAGGTAACATGTTTTGCGGAGTGATGGATTACACCTCTATATCTGCCATGTGATGGACAAGTCTGAGTGTTACCAGCCGGCATTTTGCCAGCTTAGTGGCGAGGGATAACACTATGGGGGTCCTCAGGGGTCGCCGAGGCTTTAGCAACAAAACATTGTGCACAATTTTTGCCTCAAGCTTCGCGGGAACAGTTTGGGTTTAAATCTTTTCTGTTTCCCCAGACTGTGTCCCAGCGCCGGCAGCGAGGTCTGTACTGACAGGAGGGGAATCTGGATCAGACGAATGACATATGCGATGTCCCAAAAGCTCCTGGAGGGGGATGTGGAGTGACAACTCCAATGTGCACCATAACAGTAACTAGTACCACCCGGCATCTGGTAGCGCTCATCCCCCGGCATCTGGTAGCGCTCATCCCCCGGCATCTAGTATCGCCCGTCACCCGGCATCTAGTATCGCCCGTCGCCAGGCATCTAGTATCGCCCGTCGCCAGGCATCTAGTATCGCCCGTCACCCGGCATCTAGTATCGCCCGTCACCCGGCATCTAGTATCGCCCGTCACCCGGCATCTAGTATCGCCCATCACCCGGCATCTAGTATCGCCCATCACTCGGCATCATAGTATCGCCCATCACTCGGCATCTAGTATCGCCCATCACCCGGCATCTAGTATCGCTCATCACTCGGCATCATAGCATCGCACATCACTCGGTTTCTAGTATCGCCCATCGCCCGGCATCATTGTATCGCCCATCACTCGGTATCTAGTATCGCCTATCACCCGGCATCTAGTATCGCTCATTCCCCGCCATGTAGTATCGCTCATCCCCCGGCATCATAGTATCGCTCATCACTCGGTATCTAGTATCGCCCATCACCCGGCATCTAGTATCAGTCATTGTATACGGGAAACAGATCACTGATCTCAGGGAGAGCAGCCAAAGATAACACTGTCGGCTGCTGGTTACATCGGCCGGGCCCTTCCCGGGGGGGGGGGGGGGGGGATCTACCTCGGCCGGGCCCTTCCCGGGGGGGTGTTACCCCGGCCGGGCCCTTCCCGGGGGGATTACCTCGGCCGGGCCCTTCCCGGGGGGGTTACCTCAGCCGGGCCCTTCCCGGGGGGTGGGGGGGGGGGGGGTGTTACCTCTGCCGGGCCCTTCCCGGGGGGGTTACCTCAGCCGGGCCATACCCGGGGGGGTTACCTCAGCCGGGCCATACCCGGAGGAATACTTGGCTAGTCTCTTGTTTTGAGACTCTTAAATGAGGCTCCAGGGACTCTCTTTTTTGCAGGTGATTGTATACTAATGAAATCACCTGTAGGCCACGCGAGGCGGCGGCAGCAGTGGATATACTATAACCGAGTCTTCTGGTCCATAAAATTACTGAGGTCTTATTTTATAGCATAATCCTCTGTCTTATATGTAACCTGAATATGCAAAAGAGGGCTAGCCAGAATCCTGCTCCACACTGATGAGGGGCAACACCCCGAAACAGCTGTCTGTGGATGGTTACCCGGCCTTGGTTTATCCCTGGTCATTACATTGACTTATAGGGCCACTTAATATGGTGGTTTTGGTGGTTTCCTAACAGGAGCTGCCCCTTGGGTGGGTTCTTCCCGGAGGGATATCTGGCTAGTCCTGTGTTTTGAGACTCTTCAATGAGGCTCCACGGACTCCTCTTTTGCATATTCATGTTTCCTAGGGGGCAATGCACCTAGGACTTCACTGCATTGAGCGCTTTCACTAGCAGCCGGCAGTGTTGTCGTTTGGCTGGTCTCCCTGAGATCAGAAATCTGTTTCTCTTATATGTAACCTGCAATAAGAAAGACCACAAGTACAAGTATAAAAAAAGATAATGAAATCCAAGTCCATCTATAAGTTAGCAGAGGGCTCCCGCTGCCATGACCTCTGCCGCCAGAAGACTCCGACCCAACAGAAACCTTGCTAAGAATAATTTACTCCTTAACTGCTCCACACGCTTATTCAGGGAAGAGAAGGCGATTCCCTCACACCGGCAGCTCAGGTGTTTCTTCTCTATTACAGACCGGACTAAAGAGAAACCTAGAGAGCGATTCCAGAGCGCAGAGCAGAGTTCTATCGTATTCTTCAAGCTGCCATGATTACAGAGGTTTGAACAAGGCCAAAACGCAAGAACAAGAGGAAGAAATCTATTAGAGTCCTGCAAGAAGCGCTGCATCGCCAAAGGACGTCCCTAAGGGGGTCCTCCGAGCAGCGCTGGGTCCTGCCGCAACACTCCATCTTATATGTAACTGCCACTACTGATGATGTCACAGGTTCTCAAGGTATATGTATCTATCTGCCACTACTGATGATGTCACAGGTCCTCGTGTTATATGTATCTGCCACTACTGATGATGATGATGTCACAGGTCCTCGTGTTATATGTATCTGTCACTACTGATGATGATGATGTCACAGGTCCTCATGTTATATGTATCTGCCACTAATGATGATGTCACAGGTCCTCATGTTATATGTATCTGCCACTACTGATGATGTCACAGGTCCTCGTGTTATATGTATCTGCCACTACTGATGATGTCACAGGTCCTCGTGTTATATGTATCTGCCACTACTGATGATGATGATGTCACAGGTCCTCGTGTTATATGTATCTGCCACTACTGATGATGTCACAGGTCCTCGTGTTATATGTATCTGCCACTACTGATGATGATGATGTCACAGGTCCTCGTGTTATATGTATCTGCCACTACTGATGATGTCACAGGTCCTCATGTTATATGTATCTGCCACTACTGATGATGATGATGTCACAGGTCCTCGTGTTATATGTATCTGCCACTACTGATGATGTCACAGGTCCTCATGTTATATGTATCTGCCACTACTGATGATGATGATGTCACAGGTCCTCGTGTTATATGTATCTGCCACTACTGATGATGTCAAAGGTCCTCATGTTATATGTATCTGCCACTACTGATGATGATGATGATGATGTCACAGGTCCTCATGTTATATGTATCTGCCACTACTGATGATGATGATGTCACAGGTCCTCATGTTATATGTATATGTGACTACAGAGGCTTCATATAAATACACAGGCTCTGACATTTCTCCATTGGTCACAGAAAACATAAAGGCAATAAAAGATGCGCAAAGGACATAAAACCCCTGTGCAAAATCTGCTTTATTACTTCATAGCAAATCCACAAATCCCAGAGATGACACCAAACAATCTTCCATGTGCAGCGGCCTGAGACTTTCTGGTAGAGCGGAGACAGCGGGCAGGATGGAGTCTGTACATGGCCCAAGGTTTAAGATCTGGACTGCGCTCCTGTCACATCATCATCTTGAATAATGATGTCATCACTGACCGTCTATAGATGGAAGGAGAGAAGCCAGCACTGAGGCTGCGTCCTGCGCTAAGGGTGACGGCCGCCATCTTACCGGGCCTTTACATGACATGGTATATGATGGGGAATGTGACTGTCTCTTCTGGCGCCATCTTTATATGTCTCATCTGAACGATCCCAGAGAGGATCCAATGCAGATCAGTGACTGATCAGTGACATCACTGCCCTCCCACCCCCCAGAATCCTTCTCTTTGGCCCCTATATCTTCTCCTTAGTTTAGCTCTATGGCAATCCCCTTTGTCCCGTCTCCTGTTTCCCCCATTTGCTGTGTTGGACATTGTCTATTTCCCAGGGATATTGCTGGAATCTTCTATCCTGTCACTGACGTCTTCCTCGCTCTCCACATATCTTCTATTTATACGACCTCTGGAGTTTACACATACAGTATATGGGCCCTATTCCACCGGACGATTATCGTTCAGATTATCGTTAAATCGTTCGAATCTAAACGATAATCGTTCGGTTGAAATGCAGTTAACGATTAACGACCGAACGAGAAATCGTTGATCGCTTTATAAGACCTGGACCTATTTTTATCGTTGCTCGTTCGCAAATCGTTCGCATTGAATAAGACATCGTTCGGTCGTTCGCAATAGATACGAACGCAATAGCGAATAAATACGGAAGAAGAAACGATCGCAATTACGATCATAAGTAACGATTATCGTTCCATGGAAATGAGTGAACGTTTTCAGGTCTTTCGCAATAGCGGTCGTTTGAGATCGTTAATCGTTAACAGTTATGCTAACGATAATCGTCCGGTGGAATAGGGCCCTATCTCACTGGGAACAACCAACATCTTGTGCCGCACTCCAGGCTGGATTCTCATACTTCCCATTGTTGGGGCCATGTTTCCTATCAATAAGCTAAGTCTACAGCATCCATAATATCTCTCAGCACTTTCCTTACTATCCCCAGAATAAATGGCATTATAAGGTGGGTTCCAGGATCTGTTCTAGAAACACAAAGGGGAACTCTGGTGATTTTTTTTTTTATTTCAAATCAATTGATGTCAGAAAGTTATACAGATTTGTAATTTCCTTCTATTTAAAAATCTCCAGTCTTCCAGTACTTATCAGCTGCTGTATGTCCTGCAGGAAGGGGTGTATTCTCTCCAGTCTGACACAGTGCTCTCTGCTCTGCTCAGTGTGTGTGAAATCAGCCCCGGGTTTCTCTGTCCAATGATGTAGTGATTACACCTGTTACTGTTTCTCATCCCCCAGTGTGTGTGAATTCAGCCCAGGGTCTCTTTGTTTAATGATGAAGTGAACACACCTGACATTGCTTCTCTCCTCCCACTGTGTGGGACGTTCTTTCTTCTGTGCCAATTACCATTTACCATAAATAAATGTTGATTTTATCATTTGTAACTTGCCATGATTAAGGGTTATACCCGAAACGCGTCGGAGCGATTTATATCACTTTATTTTTTATTTATGTTTCATTAAATTTTCTACATTTTATCGGAGCTGTGGGATCCATTTCTATTTTTTCTATATTACTTTGCCGGGATACAGCCCGAGTATTCTCCACGTGCTCCTTCCTGGGACGCTGATGGTGCAAGAGAGACCAGCATTATGGGGGGGCGAGCTGACAAACTTGCTCTGTTGTGAATGCTCTCTGCTGCCACCTCTGTCCATGTCAGGAACTGTCCAGAGCAGCAGAGGTTTTCTATGGGGATTTGCTGCCGCTCTGGACAGTTCCTGACATGGACAGAGGTGGCAGCAGAGAGCAATGTGTCAGACTGGGGAGAATACACCACTTCCTGCAGGACATACAGCAGCTGATAAGTACTAGAAAACTGGAGATTTTTAAAACTACAAGTAAAATACAGATCTGTATAACTTTCACCAGTTGATTTGAAAGAAAAAAAAAAGTCAGAATTTTGAATTTGAGGGACCCCCACCAGTGACACCTTCCTTCCTGCGGATGGTTAGCAGAATTGTTGTCTGGGATTTGCTATGAAGCAATAAATCCGCCCATGTCCTCTAAGTGCAGCGTCTTCTGCCAGGATTTGTATTGCTGAGTTTCTGGGGCCTTGAATGACATTGGTATAGTTCCTTGGCCGGCGCTGAGGACGTCTGGTGACTACATTGTACAACGGACAAGTGAAATTACTCGGATCTGATGAATGGAGAATGTGCATTGGATCCGCTCCCTACCCCTGCAGGAAGAAGTCACAGACTCCTGATCACAGACGCCGCCGCTATCATGTGAACACACGGATGTAGACGTTCTCCATAGACGGCCAAGTCACAATGTTTAGTTACAGAAGAACGGGTGAGGACGTCGCCTCGGGCCGCACATTATCATTATCCAGCTGTATACAGGGAATAACAGGAGCTCCAGGAGGTCACAGACACTTACTGTCACACTTGAGGATTTACTAAACAAGATGCTGGAAGATCTCCAAGCCGTGAAACCGACCGTCCCCGCTCTCCCAGAAACCAGAAGAACGGACCTGCGGCATCTGTCAGGAGTAGAGGTCAGAGGGCAGGAGGTCATAGCCGGCCTCACTATTTGGCAACTTGTGCTGGACGCTGCACATACACAGACCTGTCACACTGACATCCTTATACCCAGAGCCCAGACCTCAGTGTCCTTTAATATTTAACCAAAGAAATAGCTCAGGAAAAGTAACTGTGTAATCTGTATAAACTGTACAAAACGATCAACAAGGTAATAAAATCACAAGAAATACACGGCCTTCAACGTCCACGGAATATAAATATAAAGTGCTACGGGCTAATACGTATATACTACAAAGGAGATACAGTGGTGCCTTGGATTAGGAGAATAATCCGTTCCGGGACGGCGCTTGTAATCCAAATCCACTCTTACACCAAAGCAAATTTTCCCATAAGAAATCACTGATCTGCAGACAATTGGTTCCACCCCCAAATATAATGATTATTATTCTGAATAACATTTAGAAGAGATGAAACAATGAAAAGCAGCTGAATCTGTGATATTATAAGTTACTGTACAGTATAGCAGCATGTGGTATATAATGTATAGTAACTGTATAACCCTGATAACACTGCAGCTGGATATGTGATATATAAGTTACTGTACAGTATAGCAGCATGTGGTGTATAATGTATAGTAACTGTATAACCCTGATAACACAGCAGCAGCTGGATTTGTGATATATAAGTTACTGTACAGTATAGCAGCATGTGGTATATAATGTATAGTAACTGTATAACCCTGATAACACAGCAGCTGGATATGTGATATATAAGTTACTGTACAGTATAGTAATCAGCATGTGGTATATAATGTATAGTAACTGTATAACCCTGATAACACAGCAGCTGGATATGTGATATATAAGTTACTGTACAGTATAGCAGCATGTGGTGTATAATGTATAGTAACTGTATAACCCTGATAACACAGCAGCTGGATATGTGATATATAAGTTACTGTACAGTATAGCAGCATGTGGTGTATAATGTATAGTAACTGTATAACCCTGATAACACAGCAGCTGGATATGTGATATATAAGTTACTGTACAGTATAGCAGCATGTGGTATATAATGTATAGTAACTGCACAACCTGATAACAGCAGCAGCTGGATATGTGATATATAAGTTACTGTACAGTATAGCAATCAGCATGTGGTATATAATATATAGTAACTGTATAACCCTGATAACACAGCAGCTGGATATGTGATATATAAGTTACTGTACAGTATAGCAGCATGTTGTATATTATGTATAGTAACTGTATAACCCTGATAACACACCAGCTGGATATGTGATATACAAGTTACTGTACAGCATAGCAGCATGTTGTATATTATGTATAGTAACTGTATAACCCTGATAACACAGCAGCTGGATATGTGATATATAAGTTACTGTACAGTATAGCAATCAGCATGTGGTATATAATGTACAGTAACTGTATAACCCTGATAACACAGCAGCAGCTTGCATATACAGGATGGAGCTGCAGATCCCCATAATGCAGTAGCATAGTACAACAGGCTAGAATAGAGAAGCAGGGCTGCTGTCAGAGGTCTGTGTGGTCACATGACAGCAGTGGGGAAGGGGGTTCGTTCAGCCTGGACCAATCAGGAAGTGAGAATCACAGAGCTGTGCAGGAGGACAGTGACAGAAACTGCTCTATACAGCAGTGTGAACAGCTGAGTGTGAGTGCAGGGACATTATTGCAGCAGTGTGTATAGCGGAGTGTAAGTGCAGGCACAGTATAGTAGCAGTGTGTATAGCTGAGTGTGAGTGCAGGCACAGTATAGCAGGAATGCCAGAGACAAGAGAGCCAAAAAGACACATAAAGAGCTGTAACCTGCGCCTAAGAGCACTTTGTTGGTAATTTTTAGTCGAGAGCTTTTATAACTTTTATCTCATCTTTTTGTCTCTTTACAGTATACAGATTGTATCACGCAGATCACAGACTTATCTATCCTGATGAAATAAACAAAAGAAAAATAGAAACAGCTGCAAATGATGCTACACAGTGCTCCTCTATAGCGGCCCCTGAATAATGGAAGGACCCTAACCCCGGAGTGAGGGAAGGACCCTAACCCCAGAGTGAGGGAAGGACCCTAACCCCAGAGTGAGGGAAGGACCCTAACCCCAGAGTGAGGGAAGGACCCTAACCCCAGAGTGAGGGAAGGACCCTAACCCCAGAGTGAGGGAAGGACCCTAACCCCAGAGTGAGGGAAGGACCCTAACCCCAGAGTGAGGGAAGGACCCTAACCCCAGAGTGATGGAAGGACCCTAACCCCAGAGTGAGGGAAGGACCCTAACCCCAGAGTGAGGGAAGGACCCTAACCCCAGAGTGAGGGAAGGACCCTAACCCCAGAGTGAGGGAAGGACCCTAACCCCAGAGTGATGGAAGGACCCTAACCCCAGAGTGAGGGAAGGACCCTAACCCCAGAGTGAGGGAAGGACCCTAACCCCAGAGTGAGGGAAGGACCCTAACCCCAGAGTGAGGGAAGGACCCTAACCCCAGAGTGAGGGAAGGACCCTAACCCCAGAGTGATGGAAGGACCCTAACCCCAGAGTGATGGAAGGACCCTAACCCCAGAGTGATGGAAGGACCCTAACCCCAGAGTGTTGGATGGACCCTAACCCCAGAGTGAGGGAAGGACCCTAACCCCAGAGTGATGGAAGGACCCTAACCCCAGAGTGAGGGAAGGACCCTAACCCCAGAGTGAGGGAAGGACCCTAACCCCAGAGTGATGGAAGGACCCTAACCCCGGAGTGAAGGAAGGACCCTAATCCCAGAGTGAGGGAAGGACCCTAATCCCAGAGTAAGGGAAGGACCCTAACCCCAGAGTGAGGGAAGGACCCTAACCCCAGAGTGAGGGAAGGACCCTAACCCCAGAGTGAGGGAAGGACCCTAACCCCAGAGTGAGGGAAGGACCCTAACCCCAGAGTGATGGAAGGACCCTAACCCCAGAGTGATGGAAGGACCCTAACCCCAGAGTGATGGAAGGACCCTAACCCCAGAGTGATGGAAGGACCCTAACCCCAGAGTGATGGATGGACCCTAACCCCAGAGTGATGGAAGGACCCTAACCCCAGAGTGATGGATGGACCCTAACCCCAGAGTGAGGGAAGGACCCTAACCCCAGAGTGAGGGAAGGACCCTAACCCCAGAGTGATGGAAGGACCCTAACCCCAGAGTGATGGAAGGACCCTAACCCCAGAGTGATGGAAAACCAAGAGGAGGCCGGGGGTTCACCAGACTGACCAGGAGGAAGTCCATGGAAATATAAAAACTATCACTCATTTTCCCTTCATTTACCTCCTAATCTCTGTATAACAATAATATAAGTGCAGAATGGGTCAATAAAGTTCCTAACCAGAGACTGCTGCATCCTGGGAAAGGACTGAGCAGCTCATAGTAACGTCTGTAAAGCATGCCTCCCCAACAACTAGGGGGCGCCGCACAGTGTGAGAAGCACTGCCCTATAAAGGACCCCCCAGGCTCCCGGATCGGGGGGGGGGGGGGCAGCTGCCGCTACTGTCCCCCTATAGTGACTATTACAATATATACAAGTGATAAATAAAAAGGGTGATGGACGTACAAAAAATATACAAAAAAACTAATAAAAGTAAGTCACCCCCTGAGTGGCAGCACGACAAAGTATAAGCTGCAGAAGATAGAGGAAGACGCCAGGGACATCCGAGACGTTGTATCCTCCTCATCATATTCGGACGTTACATAATCCTGTGAGCCAATTAATGTGATGCAATATATATATATATATATATATATATATATATATATATATACTGTACATGTGAGCTTTGTGCATCCTTAGAGGTCAGACCGTCCCTACAGAAATAACTGCAACATATACATCCCCCCCCGGTATATGGCGACTACTAGACTATATACCAGCCTATATACGTAGCCTAAAGGAAGGAACGCTGCATCCTTGTCAATCATCTACAGGAAATCTTCACGTTCTTTCACATTCTTCCAGTGGGTAAAAGAACGTCCCCTCCGCACCCCTGCTCTACGCACAGCCTGCATCTCTCCAGCTCCTGCAGCACTACAACTCCCAGCATGCCCCCACAGCCACTGCCATGGTCTGAAGTAGTGTTCACCAAAGTGTTGCAGAACTACAACTCCCAGCATGCCCCCACAGCCACTGCCATGGTCTGATAAAAGTGTTCACCAAAGTATTGCAGCACTACAACTTCCAGCATGACATGACAGCCAACAGCATGATCTAATGAAATGTTCCCTGGTCAGCAGTGAAACAGTAAGCTGGGAAATAGGATGCAGTGAAGGGTGTCTGGGCATGCTGGGAGTTGTAGTCTTGCAGCAGGTGGAGACCACACTGAATAAGTGCATTAAAAGCTGTCAGGGCATGCTGGGAGTTGTAGTCTTGCACTGGCTGGATAGTAACAGGATAAGAAACGCTGCTGTGCTGTATGTTCCCTCAGACATGAGGCCAGGAAGCGGGAACACCACAGAAACGCTTCATGTAAATCCTGTGAACATCCTGCAGTGAAGCCCAACTTCAAGGGAAAGTTTATCCTGTTACAGTTATATTAATAGTCACCAGCCTGTAACCTGGAGGGCGTCAGAGGACAGAGCTCCATACAGGAGGAGATCCCTGGGTGACAGCTGCAGCACAGAAAGGGTTAACCCTCCTCCCAGGTGGCAGCTGCAGCACAGAAAGGGTTAACCCTCCTAACAGGTGAGAGCCACAGCACAGAAAGGGTTAACCCTCCTCCCAGGTGAGAGCCACAGCACAGAAAGGGTTAACCCTCCTAACAGGTGAGAGCCACAGCACAGAAAGGGTTAACCCTCCTCCCAGGTGGCAGCTGGAGGATGAGAGTGATTACACATCTGCCTGCACACAGGAAGCAATGACGTCACAGAAGACTAAATATTATGACACACCAGTAAGTATTATTACACGTCAGTAAGTATTATTACACGTCAGTAAATATTATCAAACTGAACAGAAATAATAAAGTTACAAATCTTACAAATGTCTCCACCCCCAGTGCGGTACCGCAGCGATTTCTGCCCAGGAGCTGTCAGGACATGGAGGGTGACAGCAGGGGCTGCCCATTGGTACCAGTGCCCCCACAGCACCGGGATTTGTAGCTCTCTGCTATGGCCGCCTGCATGCACACTGCTGCCCCCCATATGCATCCGGTAACAGCCCCCCAGAACAGCATGCCTGCAAAACCGGGGGCACCGGCAGCCTGTCAGTAGTGCGCTGCCCAGGATGATGCCATGGCTGCCCGGCAGGCTGCTGACAGCCCCGGCTGCCCCTGGTTGTGCACACTCATCCCTGAGAGCACGGGGTCCCCGGTTACCTTGGCAGGGGCTGGCATGGTCGGGGCTCCGCCGCTGTCTGCCCGCACGTTATCTCCAGCAGCCGGGGAAGCATCGCAGGAGGCGCCGCCAAGTCTCGCGAGATGTGGAGGAGCCGAGCGGCGGCTTCTCGCAGGGTTACTGCCACATTCCCAGCATAGCTCCGGCGTGACGGCAATATACCGGGGCTGTACCGACCCCAGACGGCGGTGTACCGGGGCTGTACCGACCCCCCTGACGGCAATATACCCGGGCTGTACCGACCCCTGACGGCAATATACCGGGGCTGTACCGACCCCTGACGGCAATATACCGGGGCTGTACCGACCCCCCTGACGGCAATATACCGGGGCTGTACCGACCCCTGACGGCAATATACCGGGGCTGTACCGACCCCCTGACGGCAATATACGGGGGCTGTACCGACCCCTGACGGCAATATACCGGGGCTGTACCGACCCCTGACGGCAATATACCGGGGCTGTACCGACCCCTGACGGCAATATACCGGGGCTGTACCGACCCCATACAATGACGGCAATATACCGGGGCTGTACCGACCCCTGACGGCAATATACGGGGGCTGTACCAACCCCATACAATGACGGCAATATACCGGGGCTGTACCAACCCCATACAATGACGGCAATATACCGGGGCTGTACCGACCCCTCTATACAGCTATACTGATCCCTATACAGTGACTGAGCTGTACGGACCCCTTTATACAGTGACGGCAATATATCGGGGCTGGACCGAGCCCTGATGGCAATATACCCGGGCTGTACTGACCTCTATACAGCGACCAGGGCTGTACCGACCCCCCTATACAGTGACTGAGCTGGACCGACAGTGTAATGATCCCTATGAAGTGACAGCAGTATACCAGGGCTGTACTGATCCCTATACAGTGACATCAGTGTACCGGGACTGTACTGATCCCTATACAGTGACGGCGGTGTACCGGGGCTGTACTGATCCCTATACAGTGACATCAGTGTACCGGGTCTGTACTGATCCCTATACAGTGACGGCGGTGTACCGGGGCTGTACTGACCCCTATACAGTGACATCAGTGTATCGGGTCTGTACTGATCCCTATACAGTGACGGCGGTGTACCAGGCTGTACTGATCCCTATACAGTGACATCAGTGTACCGGGTCTGTACTGATCCCTATACAGTGACGGCGGTGTACCGGGGCTGTACTGATCCCTATACAGTGACATCAGTGTACCGGGTCTGTACTGATCCCTATACAGTGACGGCAGTGTACCGGGGCTGTACTGATCCCTATACAGTGACATCAGTGTACCGGGGCTGTACTAATCCCTATACAGTGACGGCGGTGTACCGGGGCTGTACTGATCCCTATACAGTGACATCAGTGTACTGGGGCTGTACTGATCCCTATACAGTGACATCAGTGTACCGGGTCTGTACTGATCCCTATACAGTGACGGTGGTGTATCGGGGCTGTACTGATCCCTGTACAGTGACATCAGTGTACCGGGGCTGTACTGATCCCTATACCCTATACAGTGACGGTGGTGTATCGGGGCTGTACTGATCCCTGTACAGTGACATCAGTGTACCGGGGCTGTACTGACCCCTATAAAGTTACATCAGTGTACCGGGGCTGTACTGATCCCTATACAGTGACATCAGTGTATCAGTGTATCGGGTCTGTACTGATCCCTATACAGTGACGGCGGTGTACCAGGCTGTACTGATCCCTGTACAGTGACATCAGTGTATCGGGTCTGTACTGATCCCTGTACAGTGACGGCGGTGTACCGGGGCTGTACTGATCCCTATACAGTGACATCAGTGTACCGGGTCTGTACTGATCCCTATACAGTGACGGCGGTGTACCGGGGCTGTACTGATCCCTATACAGTGACATCAGTGTATCGGGTCTGTACTGATCCCTATACAGTGACAGCGGTGTACCGGGGCTGTACTGATCCCTGTACAGTGACATCAGTGTATCGGGTCTGTACTGATCCCTGTACAGTGACGGCGGTGTACCAGGCTGTACTGATCCCTGTACAGTGACATCAGTGTACCGGGTCTGTACTGATCCCTATACAGTGACGGCAGTGTACCGGGGCTGTACTGATCCCTATACAGTGACATCAGTGTACCGGGGCTGTACTAATCCCTATACAGTGACGGCGGTGTACCGGGGCTGTACTGATCCCTATACAGTGACATCAGTGTACCGGGGCTGTACTGATCCCTATACAGTGACATCAGTGTACCGGGTCTGTACTGATCCCTATACAGTGACGGTGGTGTATCGGGGCTGTACTGATCCCTGTACAGTGACATCAGTGTACCGGGGCTGTACTGATCCCTATACAGTGACGGTGGTGTATCGGGGCTGTACTGATCCCTGTACAGTGACATCAGTGTACCGGGGCTGTACTGACCCCTATAAAGTTACATCAGTGTACCGGGGCTGTACTGATCCCTATACAGTGACATCAGTGTATCAGTGTATCGGGTCTGTACTGATCCCTATACAGTGACGGCGGTGTACCAGGCTGTACTGATCCCTGTACAGTGACATTAGTGTATCGGGTCTGTACTGATCCCTGTACAGTGACGGCGGTGTACCGGGGCTGTACTGATCCCTATACAGTGACATCAGTGTATCGGGTCTGTACTGATCCCTATACAGTGACGGCGGTGTACCGGGGCTGTACTGATCCCTATACAGTGACATCAGTGTATCGGGTCTGTACTGATCCCTATACAGTGACAGCGGTGTACCGGGGCTGTACTGATCCCTGTACAGTGACATCAGTGTATCGGGTCTGTACTGATCCCTGTACAGTGACGGCGGTGTACCAGGCTGTACTGATCCCTGTACAGTGACATCAGTGTACCGGGTCTGTACTGATCCCTATACAGTGACGGCGGTGTACCGGGGCTGTACTGATCCCTATACAGTGACATCAGTGTATCGGGTCTGTACTGATCCCTGTACAGTGACTGCGGTGTACCGGGGCTGTACTGATCCCTGTACAGTGACAGCGGTGTACCGGGGCTGTACTGATCCCTATACAGTGACGGCGGTGTACCGGGGCTGTACTGATCCCTGTACAGTGACATCAGTGTACCGGGGCTGTACTGATCCCTATACAGTGTTGGCGGTGTGCCGGGGCTGTACTGCAGATCCTGTACACTCAGTCTTGTTGCTGCGGACAAAATTCTGTTGCATTTAGCTTAATAAATCGGCCACCATGTACGGTAATGGCGATTGGTGTCACATGACTTATGATGGGTGTCAGATGACTTATGATGGGTGTCACATGACTTATGATGGCTGTCACATGGCATGATGAGTGTCACATGACTTATGATGGGTGTCACATGACTTATAGTTGCTGACATCTTTATAAATCAATGACATTGGGCGACTTGGTAAATTCTGAAATCAATAGAAGTTAAAGGTTACAATGTCATCACGTCCTCAATACACGGCCCCCAAAGTGTCTGAACAACCAGCAGCAGCAAAGCCCGACAGGTTTCTATGTTACTCTGATGTGCTGCAGTGTTTCATATAAAGAACCAAGCGCCTCCCAGACAGCCCAGGACCTGACAGGTGAGGAGAGCCGGATTAACTCTTTCCTCCCCTCTATGAGGGGCAGAAGCATAACAGCATAGGGGATGGAATGCAGCGGTGTGATTGGCAGCTTAAAGGGGAACTCCGGCAAAACGTTATATAGATTTGTAATTTATTTCTATAAAAACAAATTTCCTGTCTTCCAGTACTTATCAGCTGCTGTATGTCCTGCAGGAAGTGGTGTATTCTCTCCAGTCTGACACAGTGCTCTCTGCTGCCACCTCTGTCCATGTCAGGAACTGTCCAGAGCAGGAGAAGATTTCTTTGCTCCATGGCACCACATACACCTGTAAAGTGATTGTAATACTTCGCAGGCTGTGTCCTAAAGAGACGGCGAGGAGTATGGAGGGGAGGGGGGGCTTCCTGCGCTGCCACCATTGTATTGTGCTGGATATGGATTAGCTGCCATTCTGTAACATATATAACTGCACTGTACTGTAGCTGTGACCAGGCCCTCACTCACTTCTATCTCACCTCCCTCTAGTGGCCGTCACATGTCATTACTATAATATATTCCATTGCTTTATGTAGGAGCTCACTGAGGTTATACTGTATATGGAGATCAGACGACTCAGAACAAGAAAAATATAACCGTGTATTATCCCCCCTGTACTGTGACATCACTGTGTGTATTATCCCCCCTGTACTGTGACATCACTGTGTATTATCCCCCCTGTACTGTGACATCACTGTGTGTATTATCCCTGTACTGTGACATCACTGTGTGTATTATCCCTGTACTGTGACATCACTGTCTATTATCCCCCCTGTACTGTGACATCACTGTGTGTATTATCCCTGTACTGTGACATCACTGTGTGTATTATCCCTGTACTGTGACATCACTGTGTATTATCCCCCCTGTACTGTGACATCACTGTGTGTATTATCCCTGTACTGTGACATCACTGTGTGTATTATCCCTGTACTGTGACATCACTGTGTATTATCCCCCCTGTACTGTGACATCACTGTGTGTATTATCCCTGTACTGTGACATCACTGTGTGTATTATCCCCCCTGTACTGTGACATCACTGTGTGTATTATCCCCCCTGTACTGTGACATCACTGTGTGTATTATCCCCCCTGTACTGTGACATCACTGTGTGTATTATCCCCCCTGTACTGTGACATCACTGTGTGTATTATCCCTGTACTGTGACATCACTGTGTATTATCCCCCCTGTACTGTGACATCACTGTGTGTATTATCCCTGTACTGTGACATCACTGTGTGTATTATCCCCCCTGTACTGTGACATCACTGTGTGTATTATCCCCCCTGTACTGTGACATCACTGTGTGTATTATCCCCCCTGTACTGTGACATCACTGTGTGTATTATCCCCCCTGTACTGTGACATCACTGTGTGTATTATCCCCCCTGTACTGTGACATCACTGTGTGTATTATCCCTGTACTGTGACATCACTGTGTGTATTATCCCTGTACTATGACATCACTGTGTGTATTATCCCTGTACTGTGACATCACTGGGTGTATTATCCCTGTACTGTGACATCACTGTGTGTATTATCCCCCCTGTACTGTGACATCACTGTGTATTATCCCTGTACTGTGACATCACTGTGTGTATTATCCCTGTACTGTGACATCACTGTATAATCTATAATGGAGACATCGGCTATAATAATTCTGTATCTTTGGCTCCTCGTCTGATGGAAGGTGAATGTGTGACTGCGGCTTTAGGCTTCACCTTCCTCCCAGATGTGACCAGGTCCTTAGTGGTCTGCAGAGGTCTCGGTGTCCCAGTTCTCCCAGTGCTGAGTAATCTGGCAGGTCCGCGCTCCTCTTCACGTGTCCTCAGATTTCTGCATCAGCAACAAACAGGAGACACTTTCTCCACTTTCACTCGCTAATCTCCATGGAGAATCCTACATCTTGTGCTTAGTACTAAGCAGGTTATCGGCTCAGGATCGGGTGTCTCTAATACTGTGTAATCAAAGTAAGGGCACAGCCATACCGTCTTATTGTTACCGGGCGAGGAAAACATCCTACTGCAGTCATTATTCAATGAAACAGAACCTTCAGGATCAGGAGGACGGGCAGAATCGGGATCAGGAGGCCGGGCAGAATAGGGATCTGGAGGCCGGGCAGAACCGGGATCAGGAGGCCGGGCAGAACCGGGATCAGGAGGCCGGGCAGAATAGGGATCTGGAGGCCGGGCAGAACCGGGATCAGGAGGCCGGGCAGAACCGGGATCAGGAGGCCGGGCAGAACCGGGATCAGGAGGCCGGGCAGAATAGGGATCAGGAGGCCAGGCAGAACCGGGATCAGGAGGCCGGGCAGAACCGGGATCAGGAGGCCGGGCAGAACCGGGATCAGGAGGCCGGGCAGAACCGGGATCAGGAGGCCGGGCAGAATCGGGATCATGAGGCTGAGCAGAATCTGGATCAGGCCGCCGGGCAGAATCTGGATCAGGCCGCCGGGCAGAATCTGGATCAGGAGGCCGGGCAGAATCTGGATCAGGAGGTCGGGCAGAATCTGGATCAGGAGGCCGGGCAGAATCTGGATCAGGAGGCCGGGCAGAATCTGGATCAGAAGGCCGGGCAGAATCTGGATCAGGAGGTCGGGCCGAATAAGCATCAGGAGGTCGGGCAGAATCGGGATCAGGAAGCCGAGCAGAACCGGGATCAGGAGGCCGAGCAGAACCGGGATCAGGAGGCCGGGCAGAATCTGGATCAGGAGGCCGGGCAGAATCTGGATCAGGAGGCCGGGCAGAATCTGGATCAGGAGGCCGGGCAGAATCTGGATCAGGAGGCCGGGCAGAATCTGGATCAGGAGGCCGGGCAGAATCTGGATCAGGAGGCCGGGCAGAATCTGGATCAGGAGGCCGGGCAGAATCTGGATCAGGAGGCCGGGCAGAATCTGGATCAGGAGGCCGGGCAGAATCTGGATCAGGAGGCCGGGCAGAATCTGGATCAGGAGGCCGGGCAGAATAGGGATCAGGAGGCCGGGCAGAATCGGGATCAGGAAGCCGAGCAGAATCGGGATCAAGAGGCCGAGCCAAGGAGTCTGGGCAGGATCAGTATCCCAGGCAGAATCTGGATCAGGAGTCCGGGCACAATCAGGATGAGAAGGACAGGCAGACTCATGACAGCAGAATTAGGATTAGGATGACAGGCAGAATCAGGAGGCCAAAGAGCATTAGGAGCAGGGGCCTGGCAGGATCAAAAGGAAGGGAAGGGTCAGGATGCCAGAAAAAATCAGGATCAGGAGGCCAGGCAGAATCAGGATCAGGAGCCCGGGCAGAGTCTGGAGGCTGGACAGGATAAGGATCAAGAGCCTGGGTAGAATGAGGATCAGGAGGTCGGGCAAGATCAGAAGTCCGAGGAGGATCAGGATCAGAAGGCCGGGCAGAATTAGGGTCAGGAGGGCAGACAGAATTAGGAGCACAGGCAGAATCGGTATCAGAAGCCCGGGGTGAATCAGGGTCGAGGTGTGGGATCAGGAACCCAGGCAGAATCAGGATTCGTACTGATATATTTATACAAGATATATTTTTGTGATGACTGTGTTTTCTTGTTAAAAAATGTGACGGGGAAAGGACATGTAGTCCTAAGGGTTGGGGGAGGGGGAAGTTGTGGGAGGGAAGGGGTGGAGGGGTTGGCGAGGGGTTTGTTGTAAAATTGAAAAATGTTTAATAAAAAATATCTGATTAAATTCACCTGTTTTTGCTGTTTGTTTTTTTTTTATTTTCTCACCCAGACTCCTGGATCTGAGCTCTATACACTCGCCATTCACATGCCGTATAAAGTCAGGGTCTTCTTTCCAAAACATGAAGAGAATGACAAGATTTTGATCTTACTACAAAAATTAAAGTAATGCATGTGATCCTGTAATATAAAAAATCATCTGATTTGCTAGTGATATCTATTTGATAAATCCATGTAAGTGCACAGGCCTAAATGTCAGGGGTGGGCATGTTTGACTGTGCCCTTAATTTCTTATAGATTGTAAGCTCTTGTGATCAGGGTCCTCACTCCTCTTGTGTCTCCCCCTCCTCATAGAGTGTAAGCTCTTGTGATCAGGGTCCTCACTCCTCTTGTGTCTCCTCTCTCCTCATAGAGTGTAAGCTCTTGTGATCAGGGTCCTCACTCCTCTTGTGTCTCCCCCTCCTCATAGAGTGTAAGCTGTTGTGATCAGGGTCCTCACTCCTCTTGTATCTCCCCCCCCCCCCCCATAGAGTGTAAGCTCTTGTGATCAGGGTCCTCACTCCTCTTGTGTCTCCCCCTCCTCATAGAGTGTAAGCTCTTGTCATCAGGGTCCTCACTCCTCTTGTGTCTCCTCTCTCCTCATAGAGTGTAAGCTCTTGTGATCAGGGTCCTCACTCCTCTTGTGTCTCCTCTCTCCTCATAGAGTGTAAGCTCTTGTGATCAGGGTCCTCACTCCTCTTGTGTCCTCTATTTCCTCCTCGCTCCTGTATGTGTTGGCGCTGTGTAACTATAGATTACTGTCATAACTCTAATGGCCGGCTGTATATTGCTGAGTAGTGATTTGGGGACTGAGCAGGGACGTTCACACTTGTGCCATCTGGGTGTCCTTATATTGATCTTCCTTCTGCAGTAATGATATGTGATATTTGGGCAGCGTCCTCATAGATTCTCAGTCATTGTCTGTATACAATCTCCCCATTCATCAGATGGCTGGCGTACAGCCGGACACTGCTGATCTTACTCCTCATTGAATCCTGTAAGATTGGATCTTTTCTTCCGTCCGTCCGTCCGTACAGGAAGCGGTGACCTCAGCTCCAGCCGCCAATCTCCTCCCCGACAAGAACAGAAAAACAAAACTGGAAATAAAACAACCCGGACAACCATTTCCTTATTTACCGTCTTCAGGAACGTCCACTGGCAGGAAGGCTGAGGAGGTCCTATAAATAAGGCTCAGGAGGTCCTATAAATAAGGCTCAGGAGGTCCTATAAATACGGCTCAGGAGGTCCTGTAAATAAGGCTCCGGAGGTCCTATAAATAAGGCTCAGGAGGTCCTATAAATACGGCTCAGGAGGTCCTGTAAATAAGGCTCAGGAGGTCCTATAAATACGGCTCCGGAGGTCCTATAAATAAAGCTCAGGAGGTCCTATAAATAAGGCTCAGGAGGTCCTATAAATAAGGCTCAGGAGGTCCTATAAATACGGCTCCGGAGGTCCTATAAATAAGGCTCCGGAGGTCCTATAAATAAGGCTCCGGAGGTCCTATAAATACGGCTCAGGAGGTCCTATAAATAAGGCTCAGGAGGTCCTATAAATAAGGCTCAGGAGGTCCTTTAAATATGGCTCCGGAGGTCCTATAAATAAGGCTCAGGAGGTCCTATAAATAAGGCTCCGGAGGTTCTATAAATAAGGCTCAGGAGGTCCTATAAATAAGGCGGCGGAGGTCCTATAAATAAGGCTCAGGAGGTCCTATAAATAAGGCTCCGGAGGTCCTATAAATAAGGCTCAGGAGGTCCTATAAAAAAAGGCTCAGGAGGTCCTATAAATACGGCTCAGGAGGTCCTATAAATAAGGATCAGGAGGTCCTATAAATAAGGCTCAGGAGGTCCTATAAATAAGGCTCAGGAGGTCCTATAAATAAGGCTCAGGAGGTCCTATAAATAAGACTGAGGAGGTCCTATAAATAAGGCTGAGGAGGTCCTATCAATAAGGATCAGGAGGTCCTATAAATAAGGCTCAGGAGGTCCTATAAATAAGGCTCAGGAGGTCCTATAAATAAGGCTGAGGAGGTCCTATCAATAAGGATCAGGAGGTCCTATAAATAAGGCTCAGGAGGTCCTATAAATAAGACTGAGGAGGTCCTATAAATAAGACTGAGGAGGTCCTATCAATAAGGATCAGGAGGTCCTATAAATAAAGCTCAGGAGGTCCTATAAATACGGCTCAGGAGGTCCTATAAATACGGCTCAGGAGGTCCTATAAATACGGCTCAGGAGGTCCTATAAATAAGGCTCAGGAGGTCCTATAAATAAGACTGAGGAGGTCCTATCAATAAGGATCAGGAGGTCCTATAAATAAGACTGAGGAGGTCCTATCAATAAGGATCAGGAGGTCCTATAAATAAGGCTCAGGAGGTCCTATAAATAAGGCTCCGGAGGTCCTATAAATAAGGCTCCGGAGGTCCTATAAATAAGGATCAGGAGGTCCTATAAATAAGGCTCAGGAGGTCCTATAAATACGGCTCAGGAGGTCCTATAAATAAGGCTCCGGAGGTCCTATAAATAAGGCTCAGGAGGTCCTATAAATAAGGCTCAGGAGGTCCTATAAATAAGGCTCAGGAGGTCCTTTAAATATGGTTCCGGAGGTCCTATAAATAAGGCTCAGGAGGTCCTATAAATAAGGCTCCGGAGGTTCTATAAATAAGGCTCAGGAGGTCCTATAAATAAGGCGCCGGAGGTCCTATAAATAAGGCTCAGGAGGTCCTATAAATAAGGCTCCGGAGGTCCTATAAATAAGGCTCAGGAGGTCCTATAAAAAAAGGCTCAGGAGGTCCTATAAATACGGCTCAGGAGGTCCTATAAATACGGCTCAGGAGGTCCTATAAATAAGGCTCAGGAGGTCCTATAAATAAGACTGAGGAGGTCCTATCAATAAGGATCAGGAGGTCCTATAAATAAGACTGAGGAGGTCCTATCAATAAGGATCAGGAGGTCCTATAAATAAGGCTCAGGAGGTCCTATAAATAAGGCTCCGGAGGTCCTATAAATAAGGATCAGGAGGTCCTATAAATAAGGCTCAGGAGGTCCTATAAATAAGGCTCAGGAGGTCCTTTAAATATGGCTCCGGAGGTCCTATAAATAAGGCTCAGGAGGTCCTATAAATAAGGCTCCGGAGGTTCTATAAATAAGGCTCAGGAGGTCCTATAAATAAGGCGCCGGAGGTCCTATAAATAAGGCTCAGGAGGTCCTATAAATAAGGCTCCGGAGGTCCTATAAATAAGGCTCAGGAGGTCCTATCAATAAGGATCAGGAGGTCCTATAAATAAGGCTCAGGAGGTCCTATAAATAAGGCTCCGGAGGTCCTATAAATAAGACTGAGGAGGTCCTATAAATAAGGCTCCGGAGGTCCTATAAATAAGACTGAGGAGGTCCTATAAATAAGGCTCAGGAGGTCCTATCAATAAGGATCAGGAGGTCCTATCAATAAGGATCAGGAGGTCCTATAAATACGGCTCAGGAGGTCCTATAAATAAGGATAAGGAGGTCCTATAAATAAGGCTCAGGAGGTCCTATAAATAAGGCTCAGGAGGTCCTATAATTAAGGCTAAGAGCCTCATGTCCCTAATATACAGTAATATTACTGCTATAAAGAACAGGGAATGGACATAAAGGGGGATTCCTATCTGAGATTACAGAAATAAAACAATGTCTGAACAGATGAAATAAAACGGCTGTAATTTGCAAAACCAGGTGGTAAATACTGAATATGTCCAGTATTAAGTCGGTCATAATCAGGGCCGTTATTCTATACAATCTGCACTGCCGGCTAATTTCCCATTGACCTCTAGAAAGCGCATTATTTCACGGAATATACAGCCGTATTTTAAGAATTATGGGCATATTTTACAGTAATACTGGAGAGTGTCCTGTGGTGTGCGGCTGTGAATAGAGTCTGAGAATAGTCTGCAGCCACAGAACATGTCTTATATACATCGTACACAGAGACACGGGTATAGATATGTTCTGGAGACTGATCCATCAGGAGAGGAGAGAGAGGGGCTGGAGACCGATCCATCAGGAGAGGAGAGAGAGGGGCTGGACACCGATCCATCAGGAGAGGAGAGAGATGGGCTGGAGACTGATCCATCAGGAGAGGAGAGAGAGGGGCTGGAGACCGATCCATCAGGAGAGGAGAGAGAGGGGCCGAAGACTGATCCATCAGGAGAGGAGAGAGAGGGGCTGGAGACTGATCCATCAGGAGAGAGAGGGGCTGGAGACTGATCCATCAGGAGAGGAGAGAAAGAGGGGCTGGAGACTGATCCATCAGGAGAGGAGAGAGAGCGGCTGGAGACTGATCCATCAGGAGAGGAGAGAGAGGGGCTGGAGACTGATCCATCAGGAGAGGAGAGAGATGGGCTGGAGACTGATCCATCAGGGGAGGAGAGAGAGGGGCTGGAGACTGATCCATCAGGAGAGGAGAGAGAGGGGCTGGAGACTGATCCCTCAGGAGAGGAGAGAGAGGGGCTGGAGACTGATCCATCAGGAGAGGAGAGAGAGAGGGGCTGGAGACTGATCCATCAGGAGAGGAGAGAGAGGGGCTGGAGACTGATCCATCAGGAGAGGAGAGAGAGGGTCTGGAGACTGATCCATCAGGAGAGGAGAGAGAGGGGCTGGAGACTGATCCATCAGGAGAGGAGAGAGAGGGGCTGGAGACTGATCCATCAGGAGAGGAGAGAGAGGGGCTGGAGACTGATCCATCAGGAGAGGAGAGAGAGGGGCTGGAGACTGATCCATCAGGAGAGGAGAGAGAGGGTCTGGAGACTGATCCATCAGGAGAGGAGAGAGAGGGGCTGGAGACTGATCCATCAGGAGAGGAGTGAGAGGGGCTGGAGACTGATCCATCAGGAGAGGAGAGAGAGGGTCTGGAGACTGATCCATCAGGAGAGGAGAGAGAGGGTCTGGAGACTGATCCATCAGGAGAGGAGAGAGAGAGGGGCTGGAGACTGATCCATCAGGAGAGAGAGGGGCTGGAGACTGATCCATCAGGAGAGAGAGGGTCTGGAGACTGATCCATCAGGAGAGAGAGGGTCTGGAGACTGATCCATCAGGAGAGAGAGGGTCTGGAGACTGATCCATCAGGAGAGAGAGGGGCTGGAGACTGATCCATCAGGAGAGGAGAGAGAGGGGCTGGAGACTGATCCATCAGAAGAGGAGAGAGAGGGGCTGGAGACTGATCCATCAAGAGAGAGAGGGTCTGGAGACTGATCCATCAGGAGAGAGAGGGGCTGGAGACTGATCCATCAGGAGAGGAGAGAGAGGGGCTGGAGACTGATCCATCAGAAGAGGAGAGAGAGGGGCTGGAGACTGATCCATCAGGAGAGGAGAGAGAGGCTGGAGACTGATGCATCAGGAGAGGAGAGAGAGGGGCTGGAGACTGATCCATCAGAAGAGGAGAGAGAGGGGCTGGAGACTGATCCATCAGGAGAGGAGAGAGAGGCTGGAGACTGATGCATCAGGAGAGGAGAGAGAGGGGCTGGAGACTGATCCATCAGGAGAGAGAGGGTCTGGAGACTGATCATCAGGAGAGGAGAGAGAGGCTGGAGACTGATCCATCAGGAGAGGAGAGAGAGGGGCTGGAGACTGATCCATCAGGAGAGAGAGGGTCTGGAGACTGATCATCAGGAGAGGAGAGAGAGAGGGGCTGGAGACTGATCCATCAGGAGGGGAGAGAGAGAGGGGCTGGAGACTGATCCATCAGGAGAGGAGAGAGAGGGGCTGGAGACTGATCCATCAGGAGAGGAGAGAGAGGGGCTGGAGACTGATCCATCAGGAGAGGAGAGAGAGAGGGGGGCTGGAGACTGATCCATCAGGAGGGGGGAGAGAGAGGGGCTGGAGACTGATCCATCAGGAGAGAGAGGGGCTGGAGACTGATCCATCAGGAGAGGAGAGAGAGGGACTGGAGACTGATCCATCAGGAGAGACAGAGGGGCTGGAGACTGATCCATCAGGAGAGAGAGAGAGGGGCTGGAGACTGATCCATCAGGAGAGAGAGAGAAGGGCTGGAGACTGATCCATCAGGAGAGATAGAGAGAGAGGCTGGAGACTGATCCATCAGGAGAGGAGAGAGAGGGGCTGGAGACTGACCCATCAGGAGAGGATAGAGAGGGGCTTGAGACTGATCCATCAGGAGAGGAGAGAGAGGGGCTGGAGACTGATCCATCAGGAGAGGATAGAGAGGGGCTGGAGACTGATCCATCAGGAGAGGAGAGAGAGGGGCTGGAGACTGACCCATCAGGAGAGGATAGAGAGGGGCTTGAGACTGATCCATCAGGAGAGAGGGGCTGGAGACTGATCAATCAGGAGAGGGGAGAGAGGGGCTGGAGACTGATTCATCAGGAGAAGAGAGAGCGGAGCTGGAGACTGATCCATCAGGAGAGGAGAGTGAGGAGCTGGAGACTGATCCATCAGGAGAGGAGAGAGAGGGGCTGGAGACTGATCCATCAGGAGAGAAGAGAGAGAGGGTCTGGAGACTGATCCATCAGGAGAGGAGAGAGAGGGGCTGGAGACTGATCCATCAGGAGAGGAGAGAGAGGGGCTGGAGACTGATCCATCAGGAGAGGAGTGAGAGGGGCTGGAGACTGATCCATCAGGAGAGAAGAGAGAGATGGGCTGGAGACTAATCCATCAGGAGAGAAGAGAGAGAGGGGCTGGAGACTAATCCATCAGGAGAGAGGAGAGAGAGGGGCTGGAGACTGATCCACCAGGAGGGGAGAGAGAGGGACTGGAGACTGATCCATCAGGAGAGAAGAGAGAGGGGCTGGAGACTGATCCATCATGAGAGGCGAGAGAGAGGCTGGAGACTGATCGATCAGGAGAGGAGAGAGAGGGGCTGGAGACTGATCCATCAGGAGAAGAGAGAGAGGGGCTGGAGACTGATCCATCAGGAGGAGAGGAGAGAGAGGGGCTGGAGACTGATCCATCAGGAGAGGACAGAGAGGGGCTGGAGACTGATCCATCAGGAGAGAAGAGAGAGAGGCTGGAGACTGATCCATCAGGAGAGGAGAGAGAGGGGCTGGAGACTGCTCCATCAGGAGAGGAAAGAGATAGAGGGGCTGGAGACTGATCCATCAGGAGAGGAGAGAGAGGGGCTGGAGACTGATCCATCAGGAGAGGAGAGAGAGGGGCTGGAGACTGATCCATCAGGAGAGAAGAGAGAGGGGCTGGAGACTGATCCATCAGGAGAGGAGAGAGAGGGGCTGGAGACTGATCCATCAGGAGAGGAGAGAGAGGGGCTGGAGACTGATCCATCAGGAGAGGAGAGAGAGGGGCTGGAGACTGATCCATCAGGAGAGGAGAGAGAGGGGCTGGAGACTGATCCATCAGGAGAGGAGAGAGAGAGGCTGGAGACTGATCCATCAGGAGAGGAGAGAGAGGGGCTGGAGACTGATCCATCAGGAGAGGAGAGAGAGGGGCTGGAGACTGATCCATCAGGAGAGGAGAGAGAGGGGCTGGAGACTGATCCATCAGGAGAGGAGAGAGAGGGTCTGGAGACTGATCCATCAGGAGAGGAGAGAGAGAGAGGGACTGGAGACTGATCCATCAGGAGGGGAGAGAGAGAGAAGCTGGAGACTGATCCATCAGGAGAGGAGAGAGAGGGGCTGGAGACTGATCCATCAGGAGGGGAGAGAGAGAGAAGCTGGAGACTGATCCATCAGGAGAGGAGAGAGAGGGGCTGGAGACTGATCCATCAGGAGAGGAGAGAGAGGGGCTGGAGACTGATCCATCAGGAGAGGAGAGAGAGAGAGAGGGGGGCTGGAGACTGATCCATCAGGAGAGGAGAGAGAGGGTCTGGAGACTGATCCATCAGGAGAGGAGAGAGAGGGGCTGGAGACTGATCCATCATGAGAGGAGAGAGAGGGTCTGGAGACTGATCCATCAGGAGAGGAGAGAGAGGGGCTGGAGACTGATCCATCAGGAGAGGAGAGAGAGGGGCTGGAGACTGATCCATCAGGAGAGGAGAGAGAGAGAGGGGCTGGAGACTGATCCATCAGGAGAGAAGAGAGAGGGGCTGGAGACTGATCCATCAGGAGAGAAGAGAGAGGGGCTGGAGACTGAGGAGAGGAGAGAGAGGGGCTGGAGACTGATCCATCAGGAGGAGAGGAGAGAGAGGGGCTGGAGACTGATCCATCAGGAGAGGAGAGAGAGGGGCTGGAGACTGATCCATCAGGAGAGGAGAGAGAGGGGCTGGAGACTGATCCATCAGGAGAGGAGAGAGAGGGGCTGGAGACTGATCCATCAGGCATCAGATGTAGGTAGATTCCCTGTACACACTTCCATCCTTTCTGACATATATATGATGGTTCTGCTCTCCTCTTATCCATCCTCAGTTCATTGCCGGTTTATTATCTTAGTTTCCATTCATTCTTTTGTCTTTTCTTAGCTCTTCTATCAGTTGTGTTCGGGATTATAATCCTCTTGAGTTATTTGGTCACATGATGCAGTAATGAAGAGAGTGTATGCTCTTGTTTTTAGTGATTTCCTTATTGGAGTTGGAAATACAGCTGGAAATCTCTAACAAGCTGCAGGTAATACACAGCAATCTGTATACAGAGAGGTGATCCTGGGAAGAAGACGAGGCCCAGTCAGGGCCGTCTTACCCATTGGGCATGGTAGGCGGCTGACCGGGGGCCCTTGCGTCCTAGGGGGCCCCTACCTGCTGTCACAGCGGGCAGGGGCCCCCTAGGACGCAAGGGTCCCCGGGCAGCCGCCTCCCATGCCCAATGGGTAAGACGGCCCTGCACGCCCCCCCCCCTTCCCCTTCTCTTGCGACCGCAAGCACTTTCTTGCTTGCGGTCGCAAGAGGAAATCCGCCCCCGGCTGATGCGTCGCTCCTTGGGGGATTCTCCGGGAGCGCACGCATCAGGAACCTCAGTGCGCGTCCCTGGGGCTTCCTGTACCGGAAGTCCCGTCTGGGCGCACACTGAGCTTCCGGATGTGTGCGCTCCCGGAGAATCCCCCAAGGAGCGACGCATCAGCCGGGGGCAGAAGAGGAGAGGAAGCAGCGACGGGGGAGCGCTGGTAGGTGAGTTGGGTGTTTGTTTTTTTTATCTGCTGTGCAGGGGGGGATACAGGGGGGAGCCATCTATAAGGGGGGAATACGGGGGATCCATCTATAAGGGGGGAATACGGGGGAGCCATCTATAGGGGGGGAATACGGGGGAGCCATCTATAGGGGGATACAGGGGGGAGCCATCTATAGGGGGGGATACAGGGGGGAGCCATCTATAGGGGGGGATACAGGGGGGAGCCATCTAAAGGGGGGATACAGGGAGGAGCCATCTATAGGGGGGGATACAGGGGGGAGCCATCTATAGGGGGAGGATACAGGGGGGAGACATCTATAGGGGGGATACAGGGGGGAGCCATCTATAGGGGGGATACAGGGGGAGCCATCTATACGAGGGGGGAGGGATACAGGGTGGAGCCATCTATAGGGGGGGATACAGGGGGAGCCATCTATACGAGGGGGGGGGATACAGGGGGGAGCCATCTATAAGGGGGGAATACGGGGGAACCATCTATAGGGGGGATACAGGGGGGAGCCATCTATAAGGGGGGAATACAGGGGGGAGCCATCTATAAGGGGGTAATACAGGGGGAGCCATCTATAAGGGGGTAATACAGGGGGAGCCATCTATATGGGGGTAATACAGGGGGAGCCATCTATAAGGTGGTAATACAGGGGGAGCCATCTATAAGGGGGTAATACATGGGGAGCCATCTATAAGGGGGGGATACAGGGGGGAACCATCTATAAGGGGGTAATACAGGGGGAGCCATCTAAAAGGGGGGAATACAGGGGGAGCCATCTATACGGGTTGGATACAGGGGGGAGCCATCTATACGGGGGGGATACAGGGGGGAGCCATCTATATGGGGGGGATACAGGGGGGAGCCATCTATAAGGGGGTAATACAGGGGGAGCCATCTATAAGGGGGTAATACAGGGGGAGCCATCTATAAGGGGGTAATACAGGGGGGGAGCCATCTATAAGGGGGTAATACAGGGGGGAGCCATCTATACGGGGGTAATACAGGGGGAGCCATCTATAAGGGGGTAATACAGGGGGAGCCATCTATAAGAGGGTAATACAGGGGGAGCCATCTATAAGGGGGTAATACAGGGGGAGCCATCTATAAGGGGGTAATACAGGGGGAGCCATCTATAAGGGGGGGGATACAGGGGGAGCCATCTATAAGGGGGTAATACAGGGGGAGCCATCTATAAGGGGGTAATACAGGGGGAGCCATCTATAAGGGGGTAATACAGGGGGAGCCATCTATAAGGGGGGAATACGGGGGAGCCATTTATACGGGGGGGATACAGGGGGGAGCCATCTATAAGGGGGTAATACAGGGGGAGCCATCTATAAGGGGGGAATACGGGGGAGCCATCTATACGGGGGGCATACAGGGGGGAGCCATCTATAAGGGGGGAATACGGGGGAGCCATCTATACGGGGGGCATACAGGGGGGAGCCATCTATAAGGGGGGGGGTACAGGGGAAGCCATCTATAAGGGGGGGTACAGGGGGAGCCATCTATACGGGGGGGATACAGGGGGGAGCCATCTATAAGGGGCCAATACAGATGTGCAGTGTGTAGAGAGATGAGGATGGTGACAGAGTGTGGAGCCAAATATGTCTGTCTGGCAGATTCTGTGGATTCGTGGCTCGGAGAAGTTCTCATAATGGCCCAGGGCAAATGGAAAAGAAGATGAAAAGGGAAGAACTCCGATCAGAGAAGACGTCCCATGTGAGTCACTTGATGTATCTGCACTGTAATGTATATGGTGTACAGAACCTGTGTAGAGCTGGGTACCTCTATATGACTGGATGAGTTGATAGTGATCTGTGTACAGTGGATTAGTCAGTAGCAGCAGTGGTGTTAGTCAGTATGCGGTGGTAATATTTGTTGCTTGTTATCTGGCATATATATAGAGAAGGGCAAAACAACATGTCTCTTATATACAGAGGGGCAACAACATGACTATTATATTATATATGAACCATGTTGTTTCCCTGTATTCTGTATACATGGAAACAACATGGTTCTCATATATAATATAATAGTCATGTTGTTGCCCCTCTGTATATATAAGCCATGTTGTTTCCCTGTATATTGTATTATACAGTATACATACAGGGAGACAACATGGTTCTCATATATAATAGTCATGTTGTTGCCCCTCTGTATATATGAGACATGTTGCACTGGTGTGACAATAAACCCTGCAGATTGCTGTTGGAAGTGCCGTCTCCATTGCGTTTTTTGAATACTTTGAAGCCAACCTGGTCTGGTTTGGTGCGGCGGCACGCACGGTTATTTTTTGTTTTTGCGCTGCTGAGAGACTGTGTTGTGAATTAAAGTTTATGTTAACAATAATTTGTATTTTTTATTGTACGTAATTGTACTGGCTAGGGGCGGGGTTGCAAAGATGGGGGGGTTTTGATGGCGGCGGCCGCGGGGGGTGGGGCCCAATTCGCACCTCCGCCCAGCGGCCCATAATGCTGTTAAGACGGCCCTGGGCCCAGTATACACAATATATATCCATTTACATGGCCCATAGAGTTAAAAACACAAAACACACAATGTGGTCAATAAACCCTAAGGCTCCGTTCACACAGAGTAAAACTGTTGTAATTCCATGACGAAGAATCCTGCCAGCCTCCGTGTCATACTGGGAGTCTATGAGAGGCTTATGCGGCTCCTCTCTCCGCGCTGAAGAATGGCCATGTCAATTCTTCAGCACAGAGAGAGGAGGCGCGTGAGCCTCTCATAGACTCCCAGTATGACAAGGAGGCTGGCAGGATTCTCCGTTGCAGAATTACGACAGTTTTACTCCGTGTGAACGGAGCCTCAATGTCAAAAACAATTAAGGCTGTGCTGTGGTTTCACTGCAATGAGTTTCCTCCATTACTTAGGGGTTAAACACACAACCAATTTACGTTGCAGTTTGTAATTCTGTCACTTGAGACTCCATTAGTCGGTAATGGAAGAAATTCCGTGCAGTATTGAAAACTGCAACACGACCAAGTCCACTATTTATATATACCGTGTTTCCCTGAAAAAAACTGTGTGTTATACTAATTTTTGCTCCCACAGATGCGCTGGCTCTTATTTTCAGGGGACGTCTTATTTTTAGATGAAGAAGAATTAACATATCACATGCACAGCTGGGACAGTGTACAGTATGGCGGCTTCAGGCCGTCAGGGGGAGCTCACCACAGCACACTCGTACAGCACAGCAGGGACAGACTACGGTATGGCGGCTTCCATACACCAGGGGGAGCTCACCACAGCACACTCGTACAGCACAGCAGGGACAGTGTAAAGTATGGCGGCTTCCAGCCACCAGGGGGAGCTCACCACAGCACACTCGTACAGCACTGCAGGGACAGACTACGATATGGCGGCTTCCAGCCACCAGGGGGAGCTCACCACAGCACACTCGTACAGCACAGCAGGGATAGAGTAAAGTATGGTGGCTTCTGGCCACCAGGGGGAGCTCACCACAGCACACTCGTACAGCACAGCAGGGACAGAGCGTACAGTATGGCAGGTTCCAGCCACCAGGGGGAGCTCACCAGAGCACAGTACAGCACAGCAGGGAGAGAGCACACAGTATGACGGCTTCTGGACACTGGGGGGAACTCACCACAGCACACGCATAGAGCACAGCAGGAACAGCGTATGGTTTGGCAGCAGGCAATGGGATATTGACAGACTGTTTGCAGCTCTACATCTGCAGCTCTACATGTAGGGGACAACAGGGATGGTGGCAGGTGCCTGGCCTCTTGATGCCTTGCTTGCACATTTACAAGTGACGGTCGCAGAAGGGAACATCGGGGTTGGCGGCAGGTGACGGAGCAGTGAGCTAAAAGAATCCCAGCTGCATGCCCTGGTGTTCTCTGCGGCGGGCATACTTCCAAACAAAAACTTTGCCAGGTCTTACTTTTGGGGAAGGCCTTATATTTAGAAATACAGCAAAACCTCTACCAGGTCTTATTTTCGGGGAAACAGGGTATGGGAGCGCTAGAATGTGAAATACACATGAAATATACATAGAAGGCATGCAGAAAAAACACCTGCAAATAATAAAAAAAAAAAAACACTTCTAAAATAAATTCTTCCTGTTTCATGCAGTATACTTTAGCGCTCCCCTCCCTTTCATTGGAGGCGTAATACATGCAAAGAATTAGAATGTAAGCAATGACACACATTGTCTATTGAGATCAATGGAACCTAGTTTGTTGCATTTGCATTCTGCTGTAAAGAAGGAGATTCACCCAAACAGTATATAAGAATCCTGCAGAGGAATATACTGTAGCATTGCTCACCTGTCTGCCCAAGTGCTGAAACCATAAAAAATCTGTCTATTTTGTTCTAATGTAATGCTTTCCCCACCATGTCCTCTCACTGCTTCCAAGTTCCTGGTTGAGCAGTTGCTTATACTGCAATTCCCATAATGCATTGCTTTTTTTTCAGTTCTCCATCATAAACCTCCCACCTTGTTCTCCTCCCATAGCACTCCTGCCAGTTCTCTGCCCAGAGCTCTTGCAGAACATCTCAGTAGAAGCAGACTATTGATCTGCACCTGCTGTATTCATTCCCTATCCATTCCTCTGCCTGTGGAATTGTTCAGCACGAAGCAGCGTTCTGTACACAACCATGTCCGTTCCGTGCACAAGCCCCAGACCTCGCCCACGGAACCAATCTGGAGTGGTGATATCTGAACGTCTGGCGGGTCTGCTTTAAAGAGTCTTTAGCTCAGGACCCTTCTAGATCCTGAGCCATAAACAAGCAGCGGTTCTCGTGCCCATGGACTCCAGTGTTTCTGATGATTTTCTGTTGTATACAAGATTTCCATTTTATTGCATTTTTGGCTGATTTCTGCAGATTTCAGTAATTTGGAGGAAATTCAAAGCTCACGGCGCTGGAGAGTTCACAGTCGCCAAAACAGCACTTAGAGGAACGCGGCGGCTATACAAAGCAAACGGGAGAAATGCCTCAACCTAATCCACATAATACCCAGTAAAACAAAACCCATCTGAACAAACAGAGCGGCCCTCCGGCAGATCTGCACTCCTCTATCTGTCAGCTCATCTTAAAGGGATTTTCCATTCCCATGATTTTTTTTTAACAGTGGTGTAAAATAGTAAAAGATGTGTACTCACTTCACCGATCTCTCACTGCTGCTGTGCCAACGCTTCCCTGGTGTCTTGCCAGTCTCTGCTTGCCTTGACCACGGTATCCAGTCAGTGGCTGTAGAGGTGACGTGCAATTGTTGCTGTAGCTGTTACATATTATGGTGACAGGCAGTAGTGGATTATAATAGGGGCGTTTCGGGTGGCAGCCCGGGGCCCTGAGCTCCTGGGGGGCCTATGACCACCCAAAAAGACTTATACTTTCAGTGGTGTACTGTCTCCAGGCTACACTTCCGTCATGATTTGCAAAAAATCTGTTTTTTTTTATGGCAATTTTGCACAAATCAGGACATCATGACATTATCTGTCCTGTACTATGAACGCCAGGCTAGTGCTGCCATAGTTACAGTGGGGTGGGGGGGCCCAGGCTTGGTGAACAGCCCGGGGCCTATGGTAAAGTTAATCCGCCCCTGGTGACAGGAACAGAGACCAAGTGCACCAGGAATGCATCGGCATGGAGGCAGCGGTGTGTTAGTATTACGCCTTCTGTTGCTTTCTATCATGGTCGGCTGTTAATGTGCAGTATTGTGGATGTGTCCCTCCTGGGTTCTTCCTTAATTTGTTGGCACTGAGGTATTTATTGTAGTAGGGTTTGCTATGTGAGGGTCGGTTCACACTGAGCAAACACGGCGCAAGTCCGCCGCAGAATCCAGCTGTTCTCAGTGTGCTGCTTTAAGTGAATGGGAGAGCGCGCGCCTGTCTGCTGCCGTCCACTGAGCGGAGAGGAGATGGAGCGGACAGGCGCGCGTTCTCCCATTCGCTCAAAGCAGGACACTGAGCACGGCGGGATTCCGCGGCGGAGAGGTCCGCCACTGAATTGCGCCGTGTTTGCTCAGTGTGAACCGGCCCTGAGGGTATGTGCACACTGAGTAATTTTGATGGAAGCGCCATCGCTGAATTCTTTCTGATAAAGTTCATTCTTTGGACAGATAAAAGAATCGGCCCTTTCATAGAATGGAGTCTATGACACGGGCGGAGACAGGCGCGCCCGCCGCAGTTCACAAGCGGGCGCTAGCTGAGAATTCCGCGACAGAGTTTCCATCAAGATTACTCAGTGTGCACATACCCTCAGTCTACCGCTATTGCAGTACCACTTTTTGGGCCCAAGATGCCGCCACCTATTTTCTCTGTTTTTTATTAGCTGATGCGGTAGTTTTTTGAATCGATCATCCCATTCTTGTTATTTTCGCCGGTATACCAATATGTGATGGGAAAGTGACACTGTCCCCCCCCTTTTTGCATTCTGACTTATCTACACAGGTGTAAAGGGTAAATTTAGTAGTTTTCATACTTTATTTTATATCATACGTCATGGTGCTTGTTCAAGTAAAAAGTCATCTTTTATCAACTGCAAATTATGCTAAGTGGGCGGGGCATTAGCCCCACTAAGCCCCGCCCATAGCACCTCAGTTGGTCCCGCCGCCTTGATGCCCATTGGTGGGTCGACGCAGAGGGGGTGGGGCCTAGACCTTTAGGCCAGCCTGTTCCAATGGGCTTATATGACGTCATGGAGGGGCAGGGCCGACGGTGGCGCTGTAAGCGGGGCTAAGTGGTGCTAATGCCGCAAAGTCCTGCCCACTTAGCACCATGACGTATGATATAAAATAACGTATGAAAACCGCTAAATTTACCCATTACACCTGTGTAGAGATGTCAGAATTCAAAAAGGGGGGGAACAGGGACACTTTAAGTCCTTAGTGCACTCGAGGTAAGCCCAGGAAGAATAGTTCAAAGATATCTACTTATCTTCAAGTCAATTATCACAGTCACCCTGACAGAGTTCTGCACCCTGGTAGCCCCCCAAGTAACTTTGCCATCTCCTGTACTATTCTATTGCCTAACTTTGCTAGTGATCTTTACAAATATCCTATATCTAAAGTCCAAAAATTGCCGAGTGATTATCACCAATATAAATAAGGGAACACTGGCAATATATCTCACGCACAAAACAGCTTATTGTAAAATTATTACCAAAATTAACTTTACTGTCGCTATACGAAAACCTTCAAGTCAAGTCAAGTTGTTCATCTGGAGCTCTGGACTTTGGGGGACGTTTACTATTGAGTCTAAAACACGCGATTTTTCTACAGAGTATTCGTCTGTTTTTTTACCCAACCAAATAGGACTAATTCAACAAACTTTTTATAAATTTCTAAGAATATTTGGAAAAAATTGCGCAGACAAATTCACCTGGCCAGACGGAGGCCTGCACCAGTTTGTGTGACTTTTTAAAAAGTCGCAAATGATAAATTGGGCGCTAATCACGGATTATGCAGATTTTTGGGTGAATACTCAAAACAGGCAGATTGAAAAAAAAGTCACATCTAAAAAATATTCGCCCAAATACTGGTTCATAAATAGAAGTTAGACCAAAAATAGTTGAAAAATCCAGGCGCAAAGCCCTTGATAAATGTCCCCCTTTGTGTTTACTTGATTGCACTACAACAAAACAGCATAGACTACACTAACACCTTCAATAGGTGTGTATTGGGACTTAGGGAGGGCATCTACCACTCTGAGCCTCACGACAAGTGCCCCAACATCAGCCCTTGCAGCAGTGGCGGAACTACCGCCGTAGCAACGGTAGCGGTTGCTACGGGGCCCGCCGCATCAAGGGGCCCGGCCCGGCCAGCTAGTCCTTGTGTCCTTTCAGAGTTCAGTTTCTCCCCGGTTAGGCCACCCGGGGAGAAACTGACTCTGTATTTAAACTATGGACGGGTCCGCACCTACCCGTACGTACGGGGCCCGCCCCGGCATCTGTCCCCGCCTCTGTCCCCGCGGCCGCCTCTCACGTTTCGTAGTCCCCGGGGCGTCGGGCCGCCTCCGAAGTCACTGCTGAGCCGTCTCCTCCCCCACGTAAGTGCACGCACGCACGCAGGTCCTCTCTGCTGTGCCGTACTGTGGGGGAGGGGGGCGGAGTCACAGTCACAGGCGCGCGCCATTATTCAGGCGGACTGACAGAAAGAAAGTGACTTGGGCCCCAGAGGTATCCCTGCTGCTGCAGCTGCTGAATAGCTGCCTGTCTCTGTGGGGGGGAATGATGATGATGGGGGGGGAATGATGATGATGGGGGGGCAGAGGGGGGAATGATGATGATGATGATGGGGGGGCAGGGGGGGGAAAGATGATGATGATGATGGGGGGGGGGGCAGGGGGGGATGATGATGATGCAGGGGGGGATGATGATGATGATGATGGGGGGGCAGGGGGGATGATGATGATGATGGGGGGGCAGGGGGGGAAAGATGATGATGATGGGGGGGCAGGGGGGGATGATGATGATGATGGGGGGGCAGAGGGGGGAATGATGATGATGATGGGGGGGCAGGGGGGGAATGATGATGATGATGGGGGGGCAGGGGGGGGATGATGATGATGGGGGGGCAGGGGGGATGATGATGATGATGATGGGGGGCAGGGGGGATGATGATGATGATGGGGGGGCAGGGGGGATGATGATGATGATGATGGGGGGGCAGGGGGGATGATGATGATGATGATGGGGGGCAGGGGGGATGATGATGATGGGGGGGCAGGGGGGAATGATGATGATAGGGGGGCAGGGGGGGAAAGCTGATGATGATGATGATGATGGGGGGCAGGGGGGGAATGATGATGGGGGGGCAGGGGGGAATGATGATGATAGGGGGCCAGGGGGGGAAAGCTGATGATGATGATGATGATGGGGGGCAGGGGGGGAATGATGATGATGATGGGGGGGCAGGGGGGGATGATGATGATGATGGGGGGCAGGGGGGAATGATGATGATGATGGGGGGGCAGGGGGGGATGATGATGATGATGGGGGGGCAGGGGGGGATGATGATGATGATGGGGGGCAGGGGGGAATGATGATGATGATGATGGGGGGGCAGGGGGGGAATGATGATGGGGGGCAGGGGGGGGATGATGATGATGATGATGGGGGGGGCAGGGGGGAATGATGATGATAGGGGGGCAGGGGGGGAAAGATGATGATGATGGGGGGGCAGGGGGGGGATGATGATGATGATGATGGGGGGGAATGATGATGATGGGGGGGGCAGGGGGGAATGATGATGATGGGGGGGCAGGGGGGAATGATGATGATGGGGGGCAGGGGGGGGAATGATGATGATGGGGGGGGCAGGGGGGGGAATGATGATGATGGGGGGCAGGGGGGTGAATGATGATGATGATGGGGGGGCAGGGGGGAATGATGATGATGGGGGGGGCAGGGGGGGGAATGATGATGATGGCGGGGCAGGGGGGGAAAGATGATGATGATGGCGGGGCAGGGGGGGAAAGATGATGATGATGGGGGGCAGGGGGGGGAATGATGATGATGATGGGGGGGCGGGGGTGGAATGTTGATGATGATGGGGGGGGGCGGGGGTTGGAATGATGATGATGATGGGGGGGTGGGGGTTGGAATGATGATGATGATGGGGGGGGGGCAGGGGCTGGAATGATGATTATGATGATAATGGGGGGAGGGAATGATGATGATTATGATCCCAGGCTCTAATAAGATGCAGGCCAAAATCATGGGGGGGGGGTTGATGATGATCGCCAATAATATGCAGGCCACATTCTGTGTGTGTGTGTCGTGGGGGGGGGGGGGGCAGAGGGGGTACTCAGTAATATGCAGGGCAAGTTTTGTGTGTGTGGGAGCTCTTTCAGTGCTGTGCGAATGGGAGGCACGGGCAGCATGAGTGCTCCTGTCTGTCCCATTCTGTTTGCTGCAGCTATGGTGAGTGCAATACCTTATCCAGACTTGTGCTGTTTGGGGGCAGCTTCCTCCGCCGGCGGTGCTGGCCGGGTTCTGGTGTGGTGTTTTTGGGTCTGGTCCTGTGATATGGGGTCGCAGGGCCGTCCCATGGCCCCCGTTCCCTGACTGTGCGTGCCTGCGGGGGTGGTGGTCGCTGACTGGCACAGTGTGGACTTAGTGTAGGGACCCATGTGTATCAGATACCGGCACGAGGTACATGGGGCAGTGTGGCTTGATCAATTCATACACAGAATTCTGATGTTTTTTATGCAGCCGAGAGGTACTAGTATCAGCCATAGGTGTGAGGTGCAGCACTCTTTTCTCTCCTGTATTGCAATTTATATTGGCTTGGTTGCCTGCATTCAAAAAATCATATATTGTATATGTGTAATGGCACTCCTATTTAACCATTTAGCAGGCTAGAAGCTTTGTGTCTTGCTTTTTGCTCGTCATGGCAGCCAGGGGCCTTTTAGAGTTTCAAGTGTTGCACACTCACAGTCTCCCTGGCTGTAATGTAATTATTGCAGCAGGCCTCAGCAGTGACACTAGATTAGATTAGTAACTTTTGACATGTCTGACGACAAGGTTTCTCTAAATGACAGTAGTGCTTTTAGTGACTGCTATGAAAGTAGTACTTTGCTAGTGAAACACCCTTGTAGGGTAACAGATATATTTATTATTTTTTTAATGCCCCCCTAATAGAAGTTTAAACCACCAACATTATCCCACTTTGCAAAAAAAAAAATCTAAAACCCCCCCAAAAAAACATAATTGGTATCGCAGCATGCAGAAATGTCCAAACTTATAAAATATAATATCCAACAAATACAGACAAAAATCCATCACTCACCATAAACCAACGCTGTGTAAGGTTTATTTAGACACTTATAGGCTTTAGCATGGAAGGTGACTAGCAGTCATGTTCAGGAGTGGCATATTCCATGCTACAGTCTATGTGTCTAAATAAACCTTACACAGCGTTGGTTTATGGTGAGTGATGAATTTTTGTTTCTTTCTATTTGTTGGATATTTAAAGAGACTCTGTCAGTAGGTTTATGGTGTCCTATCTCAGAGTAGCAAAAACTATTGACAGAGAGGCTGAACAGAATGATGTATCACTTACACTGTTCTCTGCAGCTTATCTATCCATGCTGTATATAGGCAGTCAATTGTCAATCAACTGGAGGGTGGAGGGAGGGGTGTGGCAAGAATCCTATTCTCCTGCACATTAGGAAAAAGGCTGATCAAGTGAGTACCGACGTGTCAGATGTGCAATTGCTTGCTCCTCATTCCCTACTGACTACCAGTGCTATAACATGCGCCAACAATGAGCAAGGCAGCTACAGGAGGGTCTGCTGTTGCCACCACTCCTATTACATGGAGTGACGGCCAGCAGTAGGTCGCAATCATTTCTGTTTTTTTCCCAACATATTGAAAGACAAGGATCAGCCGACATCATGCGTGTTGGCTGATTGTTGCCTTTTAGGGTCCATTTACACAGAAAGATTATCTGCCAAAGATTTGAAGCCAAAGCCAGAAACAGACTATAAAAAGAGATCGGGTCAAAAAAAACCCTGAGATTTCTCCTCTTTTTAAATCCATTCCTGGCTTTGGATTCAAATCTTTGGCAGATAATCTGTCAGATAATCTTTCTGTGTAAATGGACCCTTAACAGGAGCTATTGCACCAAGCAATTATTGGCCGTAACGGTCATTGGCCATACAGCCGATAATAGCTCCGTGTAATAGGGCCTTGTGGCAGACTTTAATTACAGAGAGCTGACCCAATTTATTAATGCTATGCAGTAGCATAGCATTGGTCAGTATAAGCAATCAAAGGATTAGTCCCCTAGAGTGACAACAATCATGTTCGTGTGGCATATCATTATTGTGCTTTGAATGCATGGGCTTTGTCACTGTGTCTGTAGTTCTTTAAAAGCAGTGGCCTTTAATGGCAAATACCATTTCCTGTTCAAATGTACAGATGACTTGTCAACTAATTATTGTGTTTTCCTCTATCTGTTCAGAGTGTCTTTATTTCTGGAAGCCACACACCTGAGGAGTGGGTCAGCAGCCAGTAGAGGTGAAGAGCACTTCAGTGTGAACACACTACATATCCGGAGCGGTGAGTACAACTGGCAATTGCACTGTGCTGCCATATTTTTTCTCTCTGTTTCTTTAAAGGGATTATCCAGCGCTACAAAAACATGGCCACTTTCTTCCAGAGACAGCACCGATCTTATCTCCAGTTTGGGTGTGGTTTGCAATTAAGCTCCATTCACTTCAGTGGAACCGAGTTACAAAATCTGCACCCAACCTGGAGACAAGAGTGATGCTTTCTATGGAAGAAAGTGGCCATGTTTTTGTAGTCCTGGATAACCTCTTTAACTTTTCGGAAGTGGAGTTGGATGGACTTAACTCAATATTGTTTGTTTTTGTTTCTGCTCAGAGTGGCTATTTCTGGAAGCCACACACCTGAGGAGTGGGTCAGCAGCCAGTAGAGGTGAAGAGCTCATCAGCGTAGACTACACTACAGAGAGTAACAACTGGAGCGGTGAGTACAACTTGCAATTGCACTGTGCTGCCACATCTACCCAGCCTCTTTAAAGGGGTTATCCAGTGCTACAAAAACATGGCCACTTTCTTTCAGAGACAACACGACTCTTGTCTTCAATTCAGGTGCGGTTTGCAATTAAGCTCCATTCCCTTCAATGGATCTAAGCAGCAGAACACCGTCCACGCTGGAGACAAGAGTGGTGCTGTCTCTGAAAGAAAGTAGCCATGTTTTTGTAGCGCTGGATAACCCCTTTAATGTTTTAAAAGTTCGGGAGTGGGACTGAGAAGAAACTACCAGGTGTTAAAGAATGCCCTTAGATGTAGACAACTGAGGGCTCCCCTCCTTCTCTGTAAAATTTATAGGTGTCCTGCTGATAATGTCTGTAATGAGGTTTTATTATTGGGTCTATGTTCTGAATACATTTGGGGGCCTAGTCTGGGTTTGGAATATACTTTCCTGGAAATGCTTGTTTGGGGTTAAAAAAAAAATTAAAATATGCCTGAAAGTGGTGTAAGGCATATTAACCCATGCTTTTTTGGAACAAAAAATTTAAATTAGGTCATTTAAATTGGGTCACATTTTACTGATAGGGTTGTTTAGTAAGTATAAGATGTTATGTTCTGGGTTGACTTTTTTCTCTAAGACATTTTTTAGATTAGAAAAAGTGATTGGGAAACCTTGGCTCTTTAGCCATTGCAAAACTAGAATTCCCATAATACCTGTGTAGCCAAAGCCATATCTTTGGTTGTCTTGGCATGATGGAATTTGTAGTTTTACAACAGCAGGAGTACTGAAGGTTTAATTTCCAGTGTACTAAGTAAACACTTAGGTGGTCTTAGACTGTAAACACCTAGGGGGAGATTTATCAAACATGGTGTAAAGTGAAACTGGCTCAGTTGCCCCTAGCAACCAATCAGATTCCACCTTTCATTTTTTAAAGCAGCTTTGAGGAATGAGAGGTGGGATCTGATTGGTTGCTAGGGGCGACTGAGCCAGTGTCACTTTACACCATGTTTGATAAATTTCCCCCTAGTGATTTTATAGATCTATTTATATATGGTACTTTATTTTTGCTGACAGATCCCTTCATTATGTCTACCTATCACCATCTAAGTGGTGCGCAGAAACGAAAAAAGAGAAAGGAAGAGAATTTGAAGAGTCAGAAAATTCCCAAAATTAGTAGCTTCTTTTCTGCCCCTAAAGCTGTAGGTGAATGTTCTAGTTCCTCACATACTATAGGATCAGCTGCAGAGGAGGCAAGCTCAGAAAGTACTAATATAAATGTCACAGCAGCCCAAGTAGAGGAGCAAGCCCACACAAGCCAGATTTTTGTTGATGAAGCCAATGTAGTACATGAAAAAGGTAGTGACAGTGAATGTGAGAGTGATATCAGCCTGTCACAAGCCATCAACCCCACCACTGATGAAGCCATGCATACCACTGCCACCACTGAAACTGCAAGCACATCTACCAGTGACATTTTAGATTTGGCAACGGCTTCTGAGAAGTTTGTAACGGATAGGGCTAATTATCCTGTTACTATCTCTGACCCAAATGTAAAGAGATTCATTGTTTCCCAGGGCCCCTGCAGACCACCAGGTCCCTTTCCCAGAGATAATGATAACGAAAGAAGATGTTTTTCAGAAAAATATTATGACAGAACTACAAAAACAGGGCTAAAGCTTCCTGTCACATGGCTGTGTTATTCTCCCAAACTCAATGCAGTGTATTGTGAGCCATGCTGGTTATTTGGGGATCGGAAAAAGCAGGGGTTTGAGCCATCCTGGGCAAAAGGAATTAATAAGTGGAAGAGCTTAACAACAAAAATTCATAGCCACGAGAGCTCAAATGCCCATATGGAAGCATGTGTTGTATATGACCAGTGGAGAATGAAGGGTACTATTGATGAGGAAACTGAACGGCAGATCATAAGGGAAAAAAACTTCTGGAGGCAAGTTCTCCAGAGAATAATAAATGTCACCTTAACCATGGCAATGGCCAATCTACCATTTCGTGGCCATCGAGAGCATTTAGGTGAAATTAATAATGGGAATTTTTTATCAATAATTCAGCTCATTGCAGAGTACGATCCAGTTTTGAAAGAACTGATTGAGATGCCACAAAAATCCGTAAAATATCTGAGTCCAAAAATCCAGAATGAAATAATTCAAATTCTTTCCCAGCACGTTCAGAAAGAAATAGTCGCTGAAATTAAGGAGGCACAATTTTATTCTATTATTATGGATACCACCCAAGACATTTCAAAAGTTGACCAGTTGAGCCAGGTTTTCCGGTATGTGTCTGTCATGAGAGATGGAAATGGGAGAGCAAGCAGTTTGAAAATAAATGAAGTGTTTCTGGGTTTTCATGCTGTAAAAGATCAAACTGCTGCAGGCATAGAAAACGAAATAATTTCCTGTATAGAAAGTAAAGGCCTTACACTAAAAAAATGTCGTGGCCAGGGGTATGATGGAGCTGCTACAATGAGTGGAATATACTCTGGAGTACAGGCAAGAATTTTAGAAAAAGAAGAAAATGCTCTCTATGTCCACTGCGCTGCACACAATCTGAACCTCGTATTGCAAGATGCAATGTCAAACATCAAAGAAGTTGCAAGTTTTTTTGACGTCTTGCAGAATCTCTACACGTTTTTTGGTGACAGCATAAGGCGGTGGGAAATTCTTTGCTCATTTACAACAAAATCCAATGTCACATTAAAAAAGTTGTGCCCTACCCGTTGGTCATCACGATATGAATCCCTGCTTGCTTTACGTTTCCGTTTTTTGGATGTTTTGCAAGCACTGTCAAAGATTGTGCTAACTTCAGCAAAACCAAAAGAAAGAGAAGAGGCAGCATCTTTAAAAAAAAAAATTGAGTCTTTTGAGTTCATACTTTTGATTGTTCTTCAAACAAAAATTCTAGAAAGCATAAATGCAGTGTCAAAAGTTCTGCAAATGAAAAGCATTGATTTGTTGAAGGCATCCACTTTAAGGGTACAAACCCACTTGACGTATTTGCTGCGTGAATCAGTCTTAAAAATAAGCAGGCAAAACGCAGGTTGGCTTTATACAATTGTTCTGTGTTAAAATACGCAATTGCGTATTTTTGAAGCGTGAAGCTACATGCGTTTTTCACACAGGTTGTTAACAACTGATGCTTTGCTAACAACAAGCTTCATGCTTCAAAAATACGCAATTGCGTATTTTAACACAGAACAATTGTATAAAGCCAACCTGCGTTTTGCCTGCTTATTTTTAAGACTGATTCACGCAGCAAATACGTCAAGTGGGTTTGTACCCTAATTAAGAATGTTGCAGACAGTCTTGCCCAATATAGGAATCAATTTGAGGAAGCCAAAAAAAATGCAGAATCGCTTGCACAACAATGGGGCATTGCTTCAAAGTTCGGAAAAAAACGCACCCCCAAAGTAAGGCGCCATTTTGATGAATTGGCAGTTGATGAGCGGTTAAATGATGGCGAAAAACATTTTAAAGTGACAGTTTTTTTTGCCTGTTTAGATGTAATAACATCTCAGCTTCTAAACAGATTTAAGGGGCTTGATCAGGTTCTTGGTCGATTTAATATAATTCAGCCTGCAATGCTTTCATCTGCTTGTGATGACGATCTTTTCAAAGCTGCTTCAAATCTGCACAATCTCTACAATGAAGATCTGTCACCCAGTTTTCCTAGCCAATTGCTTAGCTTCCGGTCTGCATTAAGGAGGGAGATTCAAAAATCAACATCTGTCAGTGACCTTACCCACCTCCTGTTCGTAGACAACAGTGCTCTTTCATCTACCTTGCCAGATGTGTGTGTAGCCTTGCTACTATTCTTAACACTACCTGTAACAGTAGCCAGCGCAGAAAGATCCTTTTCTAAGCTAAAGTTAATAAAAAACTATCTGAGGAGCACCATGTCAGAGCAAAGGCTTTCCGGGCTTGCAGTGCTGAGCATTGAAAATGAGAGAGCTAGGAAACTAGACATAGACAGTATTGTGGACACCTTTGCTGAAGTCAAGGCACGCAGGCGTCAGTTGTAAGAAAGTGTAATCTGTGTAAGTGTAAAGTTTATTGGGAGTTTGGGACGCTCTAACTTTTAACAAACAGTTTATTGTTGAATTAATACAGTTTTACTAACAGTTTTCAGTTAAAATTACATTTATGTTTGGTATAAAAGGCTATGGACACTTCTGACAACTTTTGTTTATTATTTCTTTGTACTCATCATGGTACAAAAAGACTCACTCTATAGGTAAATAATTCTTTTTCTATAGCCTCTATGGTTTTCCATGAGAGCTCTGTGTTCTCTAAACACTTGTACACCCCAGGTGATTCTTCCCTACAAAATGCAATCTGTGTGCTTTTCTCTGTCTCTAGCCTTACCTGTTCTCCATGTATTACCTTCTCCTTTTATACTGTGAGCTGTCATCCAAAATTCTGTCTTCTTGTCTGCAATTTGAAGTGATATCTAATCATCTTCTCCTCCCGGCAGCTATCACTGACACTGTAAGAGCTGTATGTGCATCTAATGGATTTATGTTATCTTTCTCTGAATAGCAGTCAAAAGTTAGTTAATTTTGCATTCAGGAATCAATAAAAAATGCAAAGGTGTCCATAGTCTTTGAGTACCACTACTCAAGGAGTATTCACATTTATATCAGTGTCTGGGTTGAACAGTTGCAGTCAAACCACTTTTAGATGACTAACCAAATTTTATGTAGAAAATTTGTGTTTTATTTGGTTGTTCTTCTAAAATGACCATTATAGGTAATATATGGTGGAAATCTGATACAAGAATTTAACTGTTTTCAAAAAGATGGTTTACTGTAGATTCAGCCCTTGGCACTGGTGCAAATAGCAGCATTAGTCATTTGTTTTATTCTGTCTCTAGGTTAATCATTCCATTTTACGGTTTATCTCAAGTGCTGTTTAGTTCACGTAAGTTTCAAATTCTTCAAGCTCTTCGTGCTTTGTCACAACCAAAACTGTGATGATTTTGTGTGAATATTACATGCATGTGGATTACTTATCATTACTTTTTGGTCTTTAGGTTGCCTTGTTTATGCATTTTTCGTTTTGAAAGTTGGAATACAAATTCAAATGACTTTTGAAGAGATGACAACCAGTTGTTAAGGTAAGCTTTGTTGAACTGCATTTAGGTTGATATTTTGTACTTTTAAGGTTATGTTCATACTTCATTTTCTGCCCCATGTGGGGCGATAAAAAACCTTTTAAAAAAAGGATGATGATGTTTCCCCCATTGACCTGAAAGGGCAAGATGTAGCCATTTTGTGACTACATTCTGTCCATTTCCTGGATGTATACTTTTTTGGTCCAGAAGTGTAGTCTGCCATGCTTTTGAGTCCTTAAACAAGAATGTTATATGTCCATAAAATGGACAGAATGTAGTCACAAAATGTCAAGTCAAGTCAGCAGGACTATTGGCAACACATCAGGTTAATTATCCTGTTTTCATCGCTTTGTGATGTATAGCCTGGGATGAAGCATAAAATGAGGTATGAGCATAGCCTTAAAGGTATGTTGTACTGCTATCTCATATGTTAATATACATTAAGGTCTAGAAGATTAATAAACTTTTTAAATTGGTTTTAGGTTGTTTCTCTTGGAATTTCTAAGTTAGAACCTACAATCAAGCAATAGAAGAAAACAAGTCAACAAGTTCTGTTACTCCCGTTTTGAGGTAAGCTTTAAATAAATTAAGTGGCAGAGTTATGGAGCTATCTCAGGGTAAGGCTATGTTCACACTTCAGGAGAATATGGTGGAAATGTGACACTCCAGTTTTTTTTTTTGGGTGGGGGGGGGGGGCCCAATGTGAAAGTTTGCTATGGGGCCCTGCCATTTCTAGTTACGCCCCTGCCTTGCAGGTAACACCTGGCACCCCTGGTGCAGTTGAGAAACCCGCAGATGATTTGTAGTGACTGTATGCTGCAACCCTCTGCCTCATCTATCCATGACAATTTGCAGTAAACCACAAAAATTTGCATAAATCAATGTGCTGTGAATTGCAAAGGATTCGTAGCAAGTACAGAGGCAGCAAAGGGTGAACACTGGAGATGAGCAGCATTCAGCATTTGAGAACCGGTGGCTGAAGAAATTGGATCCTGCCCTACGGTGTCCTGGAAAACCTGTATACAGTCAATGGCAGCGATTATTGGCGCATCTGCTCCATGTAAATACAGTGGATCTGCTCTATGTGACCATGGCGGGTCTGCTCCCTGTGACCATGGCGGGTCTGCTCCCTGTGACCATGGCGGGTCTGCTCCCTGTGAACACAGCGGATCTGCTCCATGTGACCATGGCGGGTCTGCTCCCTGTGAACACAGCGGATCTGCTCCATGTGAATACAGCGGATCTGCTCCATGTGACCATGGCGGATCTGCTCCATGTGAATACAGCGGATCTGCTCCATGTGACCATGGCGAATCTGCTCCATGTGAATACAGCGGATCTGCTCCATGTGAATACAGCGGATCTGCTCCATGTGACCATGGCGGATCTGCTCCATGTGAATACAGCGGATCTGCTCCATGTGACCATGGCGGATCTGCTCCATGTAAATACAGCGGATCTGCTCCATGTGACCATGGCGAATCTGCTCCATGTGAATACAGCGGATCTGCTCCATGTGACCATGGCGAATCTGCTCCATGTGAATACAGCGGATCTGCTCCATGTGACCATGGCGAATCTGCTCCATGTGACCATGGCGAATCTGCTCCATGTGAATACAGCGGATCTGCTCCATGTGACCATGGCGAATCTGCTCCATGTGAATACAGCAGATCTGCTCTATGTGAATACAGCAGATCTGCTCTATGTGAATACAGCGGATCTGCTCTATGTGAATACAGCGGATCTGCTCTATGTGACCATGGCGGATCTGCTCCATGTGAATACAGCGGATCTGCTCCATGTGACCATGGCGGATCTGCTCCATGTGAACGTGGCGGATCTGCTCTATGTGAACACAACGAATCTTTAGGTGAACACAGTAGATCTGTTCCATATGAACGTGGCGGATCTGCTCCATGTGAACACAGCCCTGCTCTAGATCTCACTGTTTTCCTGAAGGGCTATTGTAATAAACAAAGTGTCCTCATCAAGATCTGCAGCAACAGTGACATCTGCAGGACAGAGGCGGTACAGCCCAATGTATCTGATCTCACATCGCTTGTGAGCGTTCATTTACACTGTGATTTCCCAGCATGTCACACAGAAATGTCTGGATCTCATTTTGACATGTAAGGACAGACACGGCCTCTATAGACTTTAATGGCGTAAACATACTCTGCTAGTAACTGCGTTCAGGTTCTTTTCTGAATGCATGTGTGTTTAGACTTGCAACGATTACTCAAATGTAATTCCAATGCAGTACATAAAAATCAATATACCATTGTATACTACCCGATCACAGACCTGTGGTGTGAGCTGAACCCAGTCAGCTGAGTGGTGGTCGGTAACCTAGACAACGAGCTGTCAACAATCAGAGGGAAGGGGCGGCCATATCAGGAGAAGGTGACAAGTTTGCTAAATGATTGAAGAACTAACAAAACATACACAAATATATAACTGTACATACACTCCCTGGCCACTTTATTAGGTACACCATGCTAGTAACGGGTTGGACCCCCTTTTGCCTTCAGAACTGCCTCAATTCTTGGTGGCATAGATACAACAAGGTGCTGGAAGCTTCCTCAGAGATTTTGGTCCATATTGACATGATGGCATCACACAGTTGCCGCAGATTTGTCGGCTGCACATCCATGATGCCAATCTCCCGTTCCACCACAAAGATGCTCTATTGGATTGAGATCTGGTGACTGTGGAGGCCATTGGAGTACAGTGACCTCATTGTCATGTTCAAGAAACCAGTCTGAGATGATTCTAGCTTTATGACATGGCGCATTATCCTGCTGAAAGTAGCCATCAGATGTTGGATCCATTGTGGTCATAAAGGGATGGACATGGTCAGCAACAATACTCAGGTAGGCTGTGGCGTTGCAACGATGCTCAATTGGTACCAAGGGGCCCAAAGAGTGCCAAGAAAATATTCCCCACACCATGACACCACCACCAACAGCCTGAACCGTTGATACAAGGCAGGATGGATCCATGCTTTCATGTTGTTGTCGCCAAATTCTGACCCTACCATCCGAATGTCGCAGCAGAAATCGAGACTCATCAGACCAGGCAACGTTTTTCCAATCTTCTACTGTCCAATTTCGATGAGCTTGTGCAAATTGTAGCCTCAGTTTCCTGTTCTTAGCTGAGCGGAGTGGCCCCCGGTGTGGTCTTCTGCTGCTGTAGCCCATCTGCCTCAGAGTTGGCCGTACTGTGCGCTCAGAGATGCTCTTCTGCCTACCTTGGGTGTAACGGTTGGCTATTTGAGTCACTGTTGCCTTTCTATCAGCTGGAACCAGTCTGCCCATTCTCCTCTGACCTCTGGCATCAACAAGGCATTTCCGCCCACAGAACTGCCGCTCACTGGATGTTTTTTCTTTTTCGGACCATTCTCTGTAAACCCTAGAGATGGTTGTGCGTGAAAATCTCAGTAGATCAGCAGTTTCTGAAATACTCAGACCAGCCCTTCTGGCACCAACAACCATGCCACGTTCAAAGGCCCTCAAATCACCTTTCTTCCCCATACTGATGCTCGGTTTGAACTGCAGGAGATTGTCTTGACCATGTCTACATGCCTAAATGCACTGAGTTGCCGCCATGTGATTGGCTGATTAGAAATTAAGTGGTAACGTGCAGTTGGACAGGTGTACCTAATAAAGTGGCCGGTGAGTGTATAATGTGAATGGTTTAGAAATGACTACGTATATATGTACAGCAGAGAACCATAGTGGGACTAATAGCAGCCAATCACAGCTTAGCTTTCATTTTAGCGCAGCCACCCGGCATTAACTCTTTCAATACTTTAATGCTGCGCTCCTGTCACTCACTGTCCAATGTGATTGCGGGGGGCCCAATTGTTTAACTGACTGCTGGAGGTCTCTTACCTTCCTATGTGCGGTCAGCTTGGCGATGTTCTGTATGCCACAGCCAATAACATGGCCATTTGGCACAGGGCTGCAAGTTTAAAAGTTGTTTTTTAGGACAATAACTGCATCACCTGCCGAATGGACCCCAGGACAGATCTTGAATTAAAAGCAGCTATCTGAAGGTACCCTTTGAGGACCAGGCCCAAAATGACCCAGTGGACCGCGCAAATTTTGATCTTTGCGCTCTTGTTTTTCCCTCCTCCCCTTCTAAGAGCTCCAGCACTGTCAGTTTTCTATCTACAAGGCCATGTGGGGGCTTATTTGTTACAGGAATAGTTGTACTGTGTAATGGCGTCTTTCATTCTACCATAACATGTATGATGGAATCCCAAATATATTATTTATGAAGATATAAATTGGTGAAATTGTAAAAAAAGAATGCAATATGGTAACGTTTGGGGGGTTCCTGTGTCTACGTAATGCACTGTATGGTAAATGCGACATGATACCATTACTCTATAGGTCAGTCCGAACACAACCATATGCAGGTTACACAGATTCTCTAATGTTATATATATATTTTTTATGAAATCCTTTTTTTTGGAAATTAATTAGTAATAAAATGGGCCTATTGTGACGCTTTTATTTTTTCAACTACGGGGCTGTATGTGGTGTATTTTTTTCCGCCATGATCTCTAGTTTTTATTTATACCATATTTGTAAAGATCGGACGTTTTGATCACTTTTTATAAATTTTTTTAATATATATAATGTAACATAAAATCGGTAATCCGCGCACTTTTTTCCCTCTTTTCGTCTACGCCGTTCACCGATCACAATGACGCTTGTTATATTTTAATAGATCGGAAAATTACGCACGCTACGGTATATTATATGTTTATTTATTTTAATATGTTTTATTTATATAATGGGAAATGGGGGTGATTTAAACTTTTATTGGGGAAGGGGCTTTGGGGTTGTGTGTTAGTGATTTTAACTTTTTTTTTTTTATACATTTTAAGTCCCTTTGGGGGACTTGTACATACATTAGTTTTACTTTCTACACTGATGATTGCTCTGCCATAGGCATAGCATTGATGAGTGTTATCGGTGCTCTGCTCATTAAACCTACCTGTCCAGGCTCAGTGACCAGAGCGCCGATCGGACCACACGGAGGCAGGTGAGAGACCTCCGGCGGTCCGTTGTAACGATCGGGACCCCCTCAGTCAGACTGTCATTGACGGTGAGGTGCTGCTGCTGATTGCAGCCAGCCCCCACCTGCTATGAAGCGCGCTCCGGATCGCGCTTCATAGCTCAGGACGTAGTGGTACGTCCAGGGTCGTCTAGGGGTTAAAGGAGTTCCCAGAGATGCTCAGCACTTGTTGGTCTTTTTGCCTTCACTCTGCGGTCCAGCTCACCCCAAACCATCTGGATTGGGTTTAGGTCTGGTGACTGTGGAGGCCAGGTCATCTGGCGTAACACCCCTTCACACGTCCGGGAAAACCATCCGGATTTCCTTTCCGGACCCATAGACTTTCATTAGGCACGGACACCCTCCCGCATTTTTCCGGAAGGGTGTCCGTTCCGGAAAATAGAACCGGTCCTATTTTCGTCCGGAATTCCGGCCCGGACGCCCCCATAGAAGTCTATGGGAGCGCCTGAGCTCCGGACGGTTTCCTGATGCATGTCTCCCTTGGCTGCGCCGCTCCTGGTCTGCCCCGACTTCCGGATGGTGCCGTACCGCCACCCGCCGATCCCCCGCACATCAACGCCCCTCCCCCGCCAGACCACATCGTCCATCGCCTGTCGCCCGTACCCCGACCCCCCCACCTGGACCTCGCCACCCGCAATCGCCCCCCATCCCCCTCCCCGGGCCTCAGCACCCGCAACGCACAACTGCCCCCAACCTACCTCCCTGG